>NC_081424.1:40719827-40812327 GCF_949786415.1 Peromyscus eremicus | reverse complement strand
GTATGGATATCATGTTCCCAGATATTTTCACTCAATGTATTTGAAGCTAAAAGCATTTACCAATTAAGAAGAACATGTTTGAGTAAGTAATAATATTAATGAGTATGGACTCTGGAATGGCCAAGGCTTATGTCCTGCTCCTCTGTTGATTGCATGGTTTGGAGGACTGGCACTTTGGGGGACATTTAAACTGTCAGCCTTGTCACTTTTCTGCAAATGGGCCACTACCACCCAGAAAGAACTGCTACCTCTAGCTCAGTCAGCAGGGGCTTTCACAAGAGGCAACTATATAGTCTGTCACAGAGAAAAGTCACTTATTTGGAAGAATGGGCCTGTTTCCTACTGACATTGTATGAATGAAGTGTTCCCCATTCATACTGGGGATGAATCGGCTGTGCTTCTAAAACAAAAGAACAATTACACATTCAAAGAAGTTTAGAGAACTGCAAATCCAAAAGATGATGTCTAGCTCATGATTTTCAGAGAAGAGGAAACTGAGGTCCAACAGAATCAAAAAGAACAAACAGAGCAGGCTGCCAGCCTTTCTAAGAGCTACATGTCACCCTCCCAGCTTCTTACCCTGTGTCATAGGGAGATTCTCCTCCATCAACATGTGAGCAATGTCTCGTCTCTTAAATTCACACATGCTCTCAGACAGAAGTGCACTCCTTAGCCTGGATACCAAACACCGTTTATTTCCCATGCAACTTCTCCTTGACTATAAAAGGTTCTCCCATTTAGGGACTCTACAACTGATCCTTGAATTGTTTTACCAAAGCTGCCTGCAATCCTATCAAGCCATAGCTGCAAAGGAAGACCAGAGCTTGACACATTCCAGGACTCAAGACTCCATCACTTTAGACACAAAAAGAGCAAGAACAGAGTAAGCACTTAGAACATAACATAAACCATGTGACATGCCAACTTTCATCTACTTTTCTGTTTACTGAAGAACAGAAACAAATAAATTTAGAACAGGGAAAAGAAAGCACTGTGGGTCTTCTCAGGGGATCACTTAGCAAAGATACATCCCTGAAATTTAAACAACTTTCTCAGAAGAATGGAAAATCCCAAACAGGGTTACTAAGGTTCTAAACAGGGACTTCAACTCGGTACAGGCTTGATCATGGTCTCATAGCTCAACCAAGGAGAACAGAAACAGTTTTTCAAGATTTACTTTGCTTTTTATTTATGTGTCTCTGTCTTTGTGTGTATATGCCAGGTGCATGTGGGTACCCATGGAGGTCAGAAGAGGGTGTGTGTTGAATGCTCTAGAACTGGGGTTACAGGTGGTTTGAGCCACCTGATGTAGATAATGGAATGGGAATCTGGTCATCTGGAGGAACAACAAGTGCTCTTAACCACTAAGTCATCTCTCTAGCCACCAAGAAACATATTTTAAAGGAAAATGGAGTCATAGCCTTGTATAATTTGAAAAGACTCACTTTCATTCTGTGGATAAACCTATTATCTCACAGATGAGAAAATAAGAGGTTAACCTACTTACCCGGCTTTCAGAATCAGCAGTAGGACCCTAACACTTTGTGTCCCCCGGTTTCCATTCCAGCTGTCCTTTGTGAGAACTGGTTTACCTCCTGCAACCCTATATCAAAACAATAGGCTACAAAATACAATATGCTTGAGTCCCATTTCAGAAAGCTTTGGAGAACAAATATATTTCCCAGGAATTGGTTCAGCTAAGGGTGTAAGCACTGGTAGACGTGACTTTAAACTGAGCAAAACATTTTCAAAACCTACCATTTCCTATCACTTCTAGTGGTTCACCCAAAGTCACAATTTCAAGTGAAGTTAGTGAAGACATTTGGAAATTAATAGAGAGGTTGACAGGATGTTAGTCCTACTAATATAAATAGTCAGAATTCACTTACTTGACTGTATTCCTACTGTGTTTCTATGACAAATCTTTTCCTAAAAGGGTTTGGAAGTGGCAGAGAAGACCTTGAGAGTTTACAGGAATGAAAAAGAACAGTAATTTAACGTATTCAAACCTCTTAGAACAGCATTTCTTCTTTCAGTGAAAGGTCATGTTCCTGAAACTCAGCAATGTGTAAAAGAGAGAGAGAGTGCTATCCTGTTACTGAATTCAGACCCTTTCATTAGGCTGGCTTACCTCCACGGCAAAAATCTCACTTACTGTTCAGGTCTTCACAAAGCTTGCCTTATTTGAACACGAATAAGCATGACTGACTCATACCATAAATTCAACTTGAGAACTTATACAAATGCACACACACACACACACACACACACACACACACACACACACACACACGGGGGTGGGGTGGGGGAGGTGGGAAGCAGTACATACAGGCACAAACACATGAGTGCAGGCACATATAGGCACTGAATAAACTGGGAGAGAGAGAGCTGTAATTTATAATTTATTGACATTGTATTTTTAGTTTGCTCTGTAGTTGTGTAAAATGTTCTCAATGAAAAATTAACCAAAGAATATATGGGTTAGTGTCATATTTTTTTACAACTATAATTCAATCCACAATTATCTTAAAACTTTTCAAGAGAAAGTAAACTCCTAAGCCTTGATATGGGCAACTAAATTTCAGAAGATTCTGAAAAAGATGAAATTGTAGGGGAGGGGAGGCACAGGGAATGATCCAACCAATGAGGCTATTGTTTATAATATACAACTCTTGGAAATAGGATACTCAGTTGTTCTTTGTATTTTTTACTATTTACTGTGTGTGTGTGTGTGTGTGTGTGTGTGTGTGTGTGTGTGTGTGTATGAGCACCTGTGTGTAGGTGCCCTTGGAGGCCAGAAGAGGGTGTTGGACCCTGTAGAGCTGCAGTTACAGGTGATTATGAGCTGCCCATCTAATTGAGGGCTGGGAACTGACCTCCTGACCTCTTCAAGAGCAGTAAGCTCCTCAGTGCTGGGCCATCTCTCCAGCCCCTTTTGTATTTTTCTTTTTTATACTTTGAAACTTCTTTGTAGGTTTACAATTATTAAAAAAAAAACTTAAATGCACTCACAATATCCACTGGGGATGCCAATGCTATCACCCACACTGTGAGTGGCACTGCTTTGATCTCTGTTAGCTGACAGAAGTGTCTCTCTTGGATTTCCTTTATTTGGATTGGCAGGACCAAGTCATATACATACTTTTCTATTACAGTATAAATATTTTTCTTTCTGATTGTGTTTTTTAACCAATTTTATCATAAACATGTAAGCTTTTGCTATATCAGCCGTCTTTTAAATAATCTTGAAAGGCATTCCAAAGAATTCCACTCTGCGTAAAAGGGAGGTAAGATGATTCCAGGTAGCCACACTCGTTATCCTGGACTTCTTAGTTGGAGTTGGTAAATCCTTTAAATGTTAGCATTTCCACCAAGTAGTGTGCATCATAATGTCATCTAGCATGGATAAGGTAATGATGTCATCCAACTAGGAATAAACATGGAAATATACATCTTATCACAAATACTACACACACTTTCTATTTAGTCTAAGTACTAGATGTCTCTAGAAACTTCCATTCCTTTCATCAGACATGTAAATTCTATATGACATGTGGACAGTTAGAAATATGACTGCGTCCAAAGACATTATCATCAGTTTATTTTTAATATATAAATGAAATGTCTCTCAATTCATTATTTCCAGAAATCATAGTGACACTTCAGTCAGGCAGTAACTGCTATGAGCTTCTAATATTTCCCATAAGCAAACAGACAATAGCCTCTTTCACCATTCACACTGGACAGGCACAATGTCCTGTAACTTATATAAGCCAAATGGAACAGTAGCTTCATGCACTGTGAGACCAACAAAAGCCAGCCTCCCTAAATCTTCTGAAATTCTCGGAGCATTCAAAACATGCAGTTGTTGCAACTACTAAGTATATTTATAAAGTCTATAATTTCAAAATGTGACTGTAACAATAAACCAGTTTGTTCTCCACGAGGAAGAGGCAACCAAGACATTTAAGTAGCCTGTGTATTTTTATTTACTGCAATTAAAAATTTTAAAGTGTAGTTACTGTTTACCATTTCAACAAAATAATAGGAATATTTACCTCTGGCAGATTAGCACTACCTCCATGTATTCTAACTTGCCCATCAGTCAAAAAGGGTCAAAACATCTCAAACCACTGCACAAAAAATATGCATAATAATCTTGAAAGACACAGAAAAATTCCATCAAAAGAATTCAGTAAAGAAATTTAAATCAAAATTAAAAGCCTTAGATGATTGCTTATTCATGATTCCATCCAAGGCATAAATTTAATCATGCCAAATTCAAGTGCATTAAATAATTTAATTGCATTATCAAGAAAAATTTACATTACCTGTTGATGTTTTACACCCTTTACTTTTAAAACAGGTATTCACACACACGTGCGTGCCTGTGTGTGTGTGTGTGTGTGTGTGTATGTGTGTTTGTTGCTTTTGATCCCATGAGCACTACATATCCAGGGAGGCTGAAAGAAAGCTGCTAATTATCTCCTGTGAAAAGCTGGGATATGTTTTCAGGAAAACTGAAGTTGGAAACAAACTTACCAGTCGTTCCAAACCTGTTGCTTGCATAAGGGAACGAGTCTTAACGTTAGATGGCTGACTGTGTCCCCAAACAAATGCTCACAAGTGATCCACCCACCCATTCCACTGCCATCAGCAAAATGTAAAACTCTCAGGTGCGTCAATACTTCACATAGAGTTTTAATAAAAATAAGTGGTATTTAGTACACGGCGTAGAGCCTAGATCAAAGCTGCCGAGTGGAGGGTGAGGCTGGTCTGCTCTGTTCCATCCCCTACTTTAAAGATGTGTTTGGGGTTGCAGAGAACAGAGCAGCGAAGATGGTGGGATGGGGGCCAGGACGACTCAAGACCCTGGGTGCTAACTTGGAAAGGGAAATAGAAGCAGAGATAAGTAAGGATGGAGTCGTGGAGTGAGGGAAGTTATCAATTTCTGTAGCTCCTGAACAAGTTAGTGGAAGTGGGTAAAAAGTCTGTCAGGTGTCTGCCCAAGAGTAAATAAAACGGCAGAGGGAAACATAACACACTATGACAAACAAACAAACAAACAAACAAAAAACTGTTCATTTGGCCGCAAAGATAAGTGTGGTCCTTCGGAGAACCATTGTCCAGTTTGGAAGGCCAGGCGGTGCGCATGGCTGCCCTTTCATCGGGTCCTTTAGAGCACCTCACAGTTTAGATGGCAATTCCATCCAAGCACAACCTTGTAGCTTTTTCTGACCCTCTCACCCTCTCCTCCGTGCCTCCTCCTTGTAATTCTACCCGAAGCCCCTATCACGTTCCTTAATTACTTTTTAATCTACATAGTACGCCGGGAACATTTTTTTCTGGGCTCTTCAAAGAAAAAGGCGCAGGGCTGGGGAGGTTTCCATGGGGGGGAAAAAGACATTTAAATATCTCAGAGATCTAAGAACAACGACTTCCACAGGCAATGGTGACAGCCCAGAGCCAACATCTCCCCCGCTCCGCAGTACCTTCCCAGGCCCCAGGTGTTGATCCAGGGAACGCTGGCTTGGCAGCGCCAGGGCCCTGGGAGCAGCTGCGCGGTCGGTCGGTTAGTCCTTGTTTAATTTGAATCAAAACCACGTTCTCCCCATACTTGAAGCCCAGCCCTTCTTACTCTGCTTTACCCGGACTCCCAGTGAAGAAGTTTACCTCTCTCTAGGGGGAGAAAGGGAGAAAGCAAGACACACACACATACACACCCCAGCTCCCTTTGGCAATGGCCAGTCCCCGGTGCCTCGAGGAGCACGCTGAAGCTCCTGTTACCGCAGTTGGTACCTTTCAGGGGAACGCTGAGCTAAGGGGAGAAGGGGACACACACACACAGAGACCGAGGTGCGAAGGGCTCTGAGCTGGGAGGCGACTTACATGCTGGCATTACCGCGCGGAGGTCCCCAAAGGCTGCTCGCTCATCCTCCACCGCTCCTCTGCTCTGCTGCCCGCGAGCTCTGCCGAAGGGGGACCCGGGCGGCCGGGACCGCGCCCCGCAGGACCCTTCGTCACGCCCTTTCTGGAGAGTTCATAGGGCTTCCCGGCAGCTGCTCCTCGGCTGCGCGCGGGGCGGCGCAAGGTGGACCCCGGGCGCGCGCCGCGGAGTTCAAGAGCGGGTCCCGCGCGCAGGGGCGCGGCCGACCGCGGCAGGTTCCGCCCGGCGCTGAACTTTCCCAATAGTTGGGGCGAAGTGCTCCGGCGAGCCGAGCCGGGAGGCGGGCGATCCAAGCCTGCCGGGCTGGACCGGTGCGACCTGCAAGGTCCAGAGCCTGCGGCGCGGCGGCGGCCTCAGTTTCCCCCTGGGGCTCAGGTGCGGCTCCGCGCAACTCCCTCCCCCTGCTCCGCCCGAGGTGGCCTCCGCTCTAGGCGGTCCGAGGCAGAGGACAGTCCTGAAGGCTCAGCTGCCCCACCCAGGGCCGGCCACCCGAGGGCAGAGGGAAAGAGAGAAGTCGCCACGCGGGGCGGGACCGGCGCGGGCGGCGGGGTTGAGAGACTGGCACAAGGCCAGGCGCAGCTCCGGGGAGGGGACCCCGCTGACCCCGAGGTCACCCGCCTGCCGGGAGCGCCGAACCCCGCAGAGCCTGGGTGAAGGAAGGAGAGGAGCTCGGAATGCAGACGCACAAGTGGGCATCTGCTCTGCCTGCAGCCAAGCACCCAGGCCGCCTGTTACTTTTTTCTTCTTAGCTCTCCTCTTCCTCCTTCCTCCTTCTTAGAAAGAAAGAGAGAGAGAGAGAGAGAGAGAGAGAGAGAGAGAGAGAGAGAGAGAGAGAGAGAGAGAGAGAGAGAGAGAGGAAGGAAAGAAGGAAGGAAGGAAGAAAACGAAGGAAGGAAGGAAGGAAGGAAGAAAAAAGGAAAAGAAAGAGGGAAAAATATTAATGGGAGCGGAGGGCTTACGAGGTTTGGGGCAATATGCTTGCTTTACTTCTTTTTTTTTTTTAACTTTTTCTTTTCTTTTTGAGCGGAATTAATCTACCAATGCAAATTCAACTACTCACTAGGGAAAGTTAAGTTGGATGACGACAGCTGGGCAATGCTTTTGCAGGGAAGCTGCTTTGCAATGGACCCGGCACACCCACTTGCTAAAAGAGGGGGAAGCACTCAGGCAGAGGGTCCCTTCGCACTGTGCCTTGCCAGAGTAAAGTCACTGAATGCTAGAGGCAGCCTTTCCGGACTTGGAGACACGTTCAGAGGAGAACAATCCTGCTTGCTTGCGCGGTGGTGGTGTGGGAACGCATACAAATGACGCAAAAGCAGATTTACCTTGGTTGGCTAGTGGTAGAGAAGGGTTGGGGTAGAGGGGCAAAGAGGTGAAACAGCATTTGAAGACAGACAGTTACAGGCAAAGAAAGAGGAAGCTGGAAGGCCGCCAGCAGTCCAGACCACTTTGGGGCCAGTGTGTGTTCTTGTGATTTTTATCAGTATTTATTTTAATGGGGGGGAAAAAGCAGTGGAATTAATAGAGACTTGAACTGCTGCATTTAAGAAAACTTGAGATCCTTTTAGTATTTCGGGTGGGGAAATGAGGCCTAGTTTGCACAAACTATTCAGAAAAGACCAGGACTTGAGACTCAGCCCCACAGGCTCTCAGTTCAAGTCCACTTCAGTGACAAACAGATTATCCTAAGGATATATTACATGTTCCACCCAGAACTTTTCAAAACAACATAATTTCACAGTTTGGTGGGTCTAGAATCTGGGTGCCGCCGCTTAGGTCCAATAAGACGATAATCAAACAGGAATTAAAGCTGTGTTGTCTGGGTCTGTTTGAGGGGCCCCTGGCGATGTGATCAGGATCTATCCCTGGTGCATGAGCTGGCTTTCTGGATCCCATCGCCTACGGTCAGACGCCTTGCTCACTCTTTATGCAGCAAGGAGGGGCTTGGTCCTGACTCAACGGGATGTTCCAGGCTTAGCTGTGCTCTCCATGGGAGAACTTACACGTTGTTGGAGAATGGGATGAAAGAGGGGGGGGGGGGGGAGGAGGGATGAGAGGGGGATCTGTGGTTGGTATGTAAAATGAATAAAAAAATTAAATATATATGATATATATATGAAATGTATATAAATATATATGAAAAAGCTGTGTTGTCTCCTGAAAGCTTGGCAGGGAAAGGGTCAGCTGGAAGCTCTTCCCAGAAGTTGATCCATTCACAGAACTCTATTTTGCTTATTCTTTGACAACGGTTATTTTCTTCCCTCATCTTCTTTTCTCTCCCTCTCATCCCTATCAACCCCAGTCCTTTTTACATCTCCAGATCTACGTCTTTTGGCTTAGTTTTGTGACCCCTTTAGTTTACCCACTGCCCTCTGTGTGACTGTTGGATTCAAACTATCTATTGGAGACTGTGGGGTCACAATTAAAAGCAATGACTCCCCACTCCTTGAATTGATCAGTATCAAATAATTCAGTAGTTAGAGGCAGTGCTTACTAAATTAGTGGTAGTGCCTCCTGAGTTCCTCCTCCATCCATGTATGTCTATTGATAGGAGACCAACCTTCCAGACAGGATGTGTTGACTTACACAATAGCGGCATTCCTGCTATAGGGGTAACAACACTATGATGGGATCTGTGGCTTGCTCTATAGAAGGAATCCATGCTTGGTTCTGTAAACCTGGCCAAAAATCCATGACTGGGAGGTCACAGACCATAGGGGGGAAACTTAATACTGTTATTTAGCTAAGTTGACATAACATCAAAC
Source organism: Peromyscus eremicus (assembly GCF_949786415.1). NCBI lineage: Eukaryota > Metazoa > Chordata > Mammalia > Rodentia > Cricetidae > Peromyscus > Peromyscus eremicus. Next base: position 40,803,615 of record NC_081424.1, on the reverse strand, counting down.
TGCATTGTAAATGTTAATGTTAATATCCATAGACAAATGCTACTCTCAGCCTTTATCAGAGAACCCTTTTTTTTCCATTGATGAATTTTGCAGAACAGAATGGTGGTGAATGCAGAGACTTGTGGCTGTGTAAGGTGCTGAGAATAAGTTGCAGGTGAGTGCTCAGCCCTGAACAAGGTATATATATTATCACCTCTAAGACTCATAGAACAATGTGGAAGAGGGGGGAGGAATTTCTACTAACTGAAATGTTGTTCCCTTTGATTGACAGCTCTCATTCCCAGTGATCCTTAACCTTTGGCAACTATCATCCTACTCTCTACTTCTTTGAGTGTCTGCATTATATTCTCCATATTGTGAAACCACATGCCAATTGTCTTTGTCCTTCAAAAGATAAATAGATAATTGTCTTAGTTAGGGTTTCTTTTGCTGTGAAGAAACAACGTGACCATGGCAACTCTTACAAATGAAATCATTTACTTGGGGCTTACTTACATGTTCAGAAGTTTAGTCCATCATCATCATGGCAGGAAGCATGGTAGTATGCAGGTAGACATGGTGCTGGAGAAGGAGCTGAGAGTTCTACATCCTGATCCACAGGCAGCAGGAAGAGAGAGAGACAATGGGCTTGGCTTGAGGTTCTGAAATCCCAAAGCCTAGCTCCAGTGACACACTTCCGCCAATAAGGCTACACCTACTCCAAGGAGGCCACATCTCCCAATAGGGTCACTCCCTATGTACCTATGGGAGGCATTTTCACTCAAACTACCACAATAGGGAAAATGTAGTAGACACACACACTGGGTAAAATGAGGACAATTTTCCACTTTGAACACCAATGAATCTAGAAGATGCCATGCAAAGAAAACTGATTTAAATGTTAATCTCATCCTCAGACCAACCTCTGAGGCACATTCAAAATGATAATGTGACAAATATCTGAGTGCCTGACCAAACAAAGTTAACAGATAAAATTAATCCCCACATTAAACAAAACCAGGTGACATTATTCTAGCAAGTAGAGAAGAAGCTATTATGTGCTACTACATAATTCACACATTGAGGTTTCTACAGAGAAATGTGAATCACCGCTAAGACATTCCAGTGTTCTGGCCACTGGCCAGTATATTAGGATTGTCTGTATATTTTGAAATCTCTTCTTACAAAAAGGATTTGTTCTTTATCATTGGAAGAGCATGTGAGGGAAACAGTGTGTGATGCAAAGTACAGTCTTTTAATGCAATAAGCCTGTTTTCAAACAGTATGTTATCACTGTGGACTTCTGCAGTTGATCCCGATTTATAAAATAAGGGTAACTATGTTTCAGTCAGATTCAATAAGCTAAGGACATAGAACACTCTGTGATTTCCAGAATTTGGTGATATCACTTACACTGTCTGCTCCACATACCCTATCATCCTTAAACTGAAATTGCTAGGACCACATTCCTCTGCATTCAGGAATCCTCTGATGGCATTCCAGACAAAAGGAATTTTGGACATCTGTTCAAATCCTTAATGCTGATGAACACTTGGCTGTGAGAAACTTCCTTTTTCTATTGATTGACTTAAACATTCCTGTCTTTAACATCCATTCATAGCAGGGACATTCTGCCTTTCACAATGAGTCTTTCAGATGTCTGAAGGCAGTGATCATTTCCATGTCCAGTCTTCCTGGACTGGGTGTTCATAGCTCTAGTTTTTATTTTAACCATTTAATGCCTGGCTTTTCGCTATATGTCTGGCTTTTCCCTTCCCTGTCTCCAAGTAAACCAACGTCAGTGGTAAGTATTCAGTGGTTTACACACCATAACTATGGGATTCTTACATTCCCTGTACTGAGTATAACTCTTATATATAATTCTCAGCTCTTGTTGACTTTTTGAGAAGAAATGTAAAAATGCAGCAGAAATAGCCATAATAAATTGGTATATATATATATATATATATATATATATATATATATATATATATAAACTTTTTTCATAAGTGCAACTTTTCAAGACATGTATCATAACTTATAAACATTCAAACTCCACTGGAAATTTCTAGATCTTCTATTCTTCGATAATCAATTTATCTCCTCCCTTTTCACCAAGTTTATTTATTTCTCCAGCAAGGAAGAGAAAAGAAAGCTAATAATTGACTTGCCTGTGTCTATGGATATCACTAGTAATTGGTACAGTATGGCCAGTGAGGGTCTTCAGGTAATCTATCCATTCCCTGATGGCCCATGTCTTTCTTCATCAGCCTGGCCCCTCCAAAACCTTGGCTTATCAATGGATCTCTCTCTGAGGCAGGAGAGCAGGTTCAAAACTCTCAGGAGCCACTCCTCCCTCCCTCCCTCCCTCCCTCCCTCCCTCCCTCCCTCCCTCCCTCCCTTCCTTCCTTCCTTCTTTCTTTCCTCCTTTTTGTATGAATCAGCTATAAGATTGACCAAGGAAAAAGAAGAAGGGAAAATAAATACAAATGGAATTAATCTCTCAGAAATATTGTGAATTCACAAAATCAAGGATTTTTTTGTAAATAATTAGTATTCCCACTTTGAAAATAGGAAATTGAAATTTAAATTGGGTCTATATACCTGTTATAGCTTCATTTCTGTTGTTGTAAAACACTCTGGCCAAGAGTAACTTAGGAGAGGAAATGACTTAAAATTCCAGGTCATAGTCCATCAGTGAAGGAACTCAAGGCAAGAATTTGAAGGCTGCTTGCTGTTACAAACAGCATTACGCCTGTGTGAGGAACTTACTTCATAGCTAAAGAATCACAGACTGGAGGATGAGTAAAGCTCTGTGGAAGATCCTGCTTTCTGCATGGCCCTGAGGTTTATTCTCATTTGGCTTTTTGGTATAGTTCAGGATCACCTATATGAGGAACGGTGTCACCCACAATGGGCTGGGCCCTCTTATATCAATTAATAATCAAGATAATTTCCATAGATGAACCGGTTATAGGCAATTCCTCAAACCAGGCTCTCAGATGATTCTAAGTTGTAACAAGTTCACATTTAAAACTAATTGGTAGAATCACAGAAGGAACAGTAGGCTAAAGGCTGAATGGCTTTAATAATACTGTAACCTTGAGTCTGTCCATCACTGTAGGCCCAAGTGTTCTGATGGAACTGTCAGAAATCTCAGGTAATTGTGTAAATTGTATGAGTCCCTATACAGGGACCCTAACCTGTTTTATTTTGTTTCATTTGATCTAATATAGCAGTTTGGAGAAATCAGTTTGAAAGTTGATTCCGCCATCAACCATAACAATATTTTGCAGTTGTTTTGTCACATGGAAATTTAATAGTGCTATTTCTTACATTTCGGTCACATAACAGTGCTGACCCATTGAGATACCTTGAGAAGCTAGCTGCCTTCTAAATGATGATGCTGATCTACAGCTAATTAATGTTAGTGGCCACACATCTTCAGTTGCTTGTTAACCTATCTTGTCTTACATCTTCACAAACGAAACCCCAAATTATCGTAGACACTTACATAAACCAAATAGCTCATATGATGTTGGGAAATATTATTTTAAGGCGTGTTACTTTTGTTTATGTTGCATTTTTTATAGTTCTGTGAAGCTGTGTTACTGCGTCTGTCTAAAACACCTGATGGTCTAACAAAGAGCCGTGTAGCCAATAGCAAGGCAGGAGAAAGGACAGACAGGGCTGGCAGGCAGAAAGAATATATAGAAGGAGAAATCTGGGAAGAAAGAAAAGAAGTAGCCAGAAAAGGAGGAGGACTCCAGGGGCCAGCCACCCAGCTACACAGCCAGCCTCGGAGTAAGAACCAAAGAAAGGTATACAGGAATAGAAAAGGAAAAGCCCAGAGGCAAAAGGTGGAAGGGATAATTTAAAGTTAAGAAAAGCTGGCTAGAAACAAGCCAAGCTAAGGCTGGACATACATAATTAAGAATAAGCAACCATGTGTGATTTATTTGGGAGCTAGGTGGCAGGCCCCCAAAGAGACAAAGAATAAGAAAACAACCAACAACAATATGGATTTTATATCCTATATATAAACTACTGTAAATCTTTATTTATCCATTCAGAACATGAGCTTGGGTCAGGGGTTGTTCGCTGTTCTTTGTGCACACCTACTGATTCTCACTCATTCCTCAATCTTCAAATACTCCAAAGACAGCATTGTTTTTTTGGTTTTCTTTCCCATGATTCTTCTTTCCTATTAAAAAGAAAAGAACAGCTTATATATTAGGTTAGGGTTGTAATAATAGCTGGTGCAAGTCTAGTCCTTATAATTAGGTGAGAAATGTAGGCTGGAAAAAAATAAGAATGACAGCAGAAATTTTCTTTTAAATGTTTTTTTGGGAAAAAATGTCTCCAGTTGATGTCATTCACAAAGAGACTTGAATTAGTGGGAAGTCGACACAGTTCTGTAGAGCAAGAGTGTTTCGGGCAAGGAGAATAAAGTGGAAGCCTGGCTTGAGAGGGAAGAGCAAATGAGATCTAAGAGTGCGAAGAGCCGGGGAACAGCCTTGTGGCCAACAGACCAGTCAGCAGGTTTACTGCACAAGAAGTTAGCAAAGAAGCTGAGAATGGGATGCCCCCGAATGCCAACTCTGCATAAAGATTCCTTTGAAGTAAACACAATTAGGAAGCAGCAAACACAAAAATAATTCTTTGTCCTTGACCTGTTTACCCAATAGCAGATCATAATTTTTTACACACATTTCCCTTCTTTTCTTCCCCTATATCGGGAGGGGCAAAACAGCTCTTTCCACTGGATAGAAAATAAGCATCTTGCACAAATTTTACTGCAATAGCTGTATTTCCCATAAGTTTTCCTGAAGACATTTGCCTTCCCACAATTCACTGTCTCTGGGAATTCAAACATCTTTCCCTTTGCTTGTCAACTCTGAACAAATGTATCACCCTTTGTGAGATATAAGTCCCAAATTCTAACCTTTGAATTATTCCTCTGTGCATGTGCTCACTGTATGAATAAGTAAGTCCTGAGGCACATTTTGTTGTTGTTGTTGTTGTTAACTTTTATTATTAAGGTCTAATTCAGGGAACTGAGTCACAGAACTTAGTAAGGGAGAAGGAAGGTTTTATTTTCTCACCTGTAGAAGTCATTGGGTGATTTTGAATGGACAAGAATAAGATTGCTTTTATGGGAGATAGACACAAAGTAGTTCAAAAAGTGGGAGCAGGGAGACTTCTTAGCTGGCCATTGCACAATCTAGACAAGAGACAACAATGGATGGTATTAACTAGGGAGGTAGAAATGAAAGTAATTGAATTTTGGAGGCATTTCTAAAAATTGCCTATCAAGTATAAAAGAAAGGAATACAATTTGTGGTTAGATCCATGCAACTGGGCAAATCTGGAATATTTAGTGAGGAATGGGTTTAGAAAGAAAACACAAAAGATCAAATTAAACATTTTAAGTCTGAGATCTCTCTCAGTCTTACATATGGAACTATATATACACTACCTAGAACTTACTAAGTGTTTGAATGAAGTAACTGTTAACTGAACAAGCATTTCATTCTGATGGTTTATCTGAAATCAATGTCCAGTTCCTGAATGGTTGTTTACAGAATGAACTTCCATAGTGAATTGGGACTTTTAGATCGACAGTAAAAATTAGGAACACTGGAACAATTTTAGCCATTGTGTAAGAGAAAATGAAAAATAGGAAAACATTTTTCCAGAAACTTAGCAAATACTCTAGCTGCAGTCAGGGAATTTAGAGGTTGATGGGGAGATAAAGGGCTGACTGGTATTAGAAGTTTCTTAGGCTAAAGATAGGAGTTTGCCTGAATGCTGTAAGATCTATTGAACTAGCCAAATTTATGTTCAAACGTTTGCATCTAGGCTTTTATTAGCTTGAGGGAGCCACATAGTCAAGAAATGTTACAGGGGTTCATCAGGATGGAAGGTGTTAGAGAAGACCTTTGCAAGAGAAGGGGATAAGGAGCTGCTGTGCAACATGGGTAGGATAATAAATAACGTGATGCCATTGGAAATGGCTGTTAGTGTTCCTGCTGCTGTGACCAAGTACCTGACAAACAGTGACATAAGGAAAGAAGGGTATTTTTAATATGTTATGCAAGATGGGGTACAGTACATTACAGGAGCATGAAGCAGTTGGTCACATTACATCAGCTAGCAGGAAGCAAAGAACAATGCATGCTGATGTACAGCTTGCCTTGCTCCTTTTCATTCAAGGGCTCTAGCCCACTCGATGCCCATAGTCAGGGTGGGGCTTCCCTCTTCGGTTAAAGCTTTCTGGAAACAGCGTCATTGACGCAGCCAGATTGTGTATCCATGGGAACTCTAAATCCAGTCAAGTTGACAGTGAAGATTACTTATCACCAACTATGAGGTCAGAGATGTATGAAGAGGAAAGGTGAGCTCGAGGAGTCATGGTTTTTGTCTCGCCTATCCCTCTAGGACAGGGTATATGAACCTTTTATGCCTGACATCATGTAGACAAGATAGGGTTAGCAAATTCTTATCAGTTTCTAGAATCACACACAAACCTTTCCAAATGCTGTAACTATGAGAGTCATAAGGACTTTTTCCCAGGGGTGAGGATGGGGCTGGGGGGTTATCTTCCCTTCTCTTCAAATGGCAGAATTTGTCTTTTTTTTTTTTTTCCTTCTTTGACTGCTTAGACATGATAATGAGTTGCCTTAGTAAAAAGAATGTGATTAACACACATCATTGTAGGCCAGAGTTTATAAGAGTGTACTTCATTCTCTTGTCTTGCTTCTGTCCTAGAATATGGTAAGATACTGTCAGCCTGGATACCAGAGCAGAGAGTGTATGTAGCAGGTACTCTAGCCAACTGTTAGGGAAAACTGTACAACTTACACATATGATTTGATGCTATTTGCTAATAAGATTTGAGCTTGCCTGTTATTAGAATATGATTAAACTGCTTTTAACTAATGCAAAAACTATTGTGTCGAGAATAAATAAGCTAAAATGTAAAAAACAAAGAATAAATAAAGCAACATGTAATAGGTTATCGAAAGTATTCAAAACATTTAAATTATTTATTTTATGTAAAAAACTGCATTTTTATTATTTCCAAGGTATTGAGCAGCAGATATTCCACTGAAATATGATTACATTCATAAAACTGACCCATGAAGGACAAGCATGGGCATGAATACTAGTTTGTATTATATTTGCTTTGTTTTGATTTTATGCAAGTTTTCTTCTTAAAATTGAAATGAAGTAGACCTCTAGAGACCCAGGAAATAGGAAGTGTGTGTCTGGTGGGTAGGAGAGAATGACAATAAGAAGGAGGAAGGAGAGATCAAATTTCCTACAGGAGCAGGCAAAATTAGAGTTGACGCTAACACTGTGAGACCAATACAAAAGTCTTCTGTATGAGACTTCCTGGTGGAGAACTTAACACCAGAGATACTTTTCCCCACCTAGAGAAATTAATACATTTTAGAAGAATAGGCACAGTCTTTAATGCAAAGAACTTCATGCCATTTCTTTTAGAACTATGCAGCTCAAACTGTATTTATGGACGTGAACAAGCCAACTTTAGATGTAGAGATATTGTGGCACATTTTATATTCCTTTTTTTAAAGGAATGTATTAGGAACCCGCAGAATTAGCAAGACTAAACTAAGCAGCCAGTATTTAGAATAACAGAAAAAAAAAAAACATTCCAAGAATGATGAGTGATAATTTAATGGCATGCCTACAGAAAATCGAGTGAGCAAGGAGGTTAGATTTCTGCACAAGGCAGAACCCTCTGTGCCTCGATTTAGGGGCGAGCACTCCTTGTTACTTACTGGAAATACATGCGGGAGGAAAATAGTATGCTCCCTGAGTTGAAAGGAAGCAGGCATAGTTGAAGAGAACAGGGATGGAGAGCAGAGGTCAGGCTTATATTATTGAAAAGTTTGTAAGTCTGGGTACAGACTAGAATTTTATTTACAGTTCCGTGGTGTGCTACAAAGGGATTTAGTCAGGGGCTTGACCATTGTGTACTAAGGTGAGGACTTGACCATTGTGTACTCAACTGAGAACAGATTAGAAAATGGCAATAATTAAAAACATGATGTGACAGTTAATTTTACCTGTCAGTTTAATAGGTACACAGGTTACCCAGATATTTGGCCAGACATTTTTATGGATGTTTTTGGTAAGGAATTATTTTTATTAGATTAGTATTTAAATCAGTGGACTTAAAGCAGATTGTCCTCTATAAAAGTGGCTCTCCTCTAATCAACTGAATGGGTGTGTGTGTGTGTGTGTGTGTGTGTGTGTGATTTAGGCTTCTTTTAGGCTTCTACAACATCAGATCTCCCTACATTTACAACAGACACCTTCAGAGGCCAGTTATAACATTGGCTTCTGTGTCTCCAGCCTTCTAGACAGACTTCAAAAACACATGAACCAATTCAAATACTTTCTCCCTTCCTCCCTTCCTCCCTTCCTCCCTCTCTCCCTCTCTTCTCCCTCCTTCCCCTCCATATCCACCCCTTGCTCTCTTGTTCTTGCCCCTTACTCCTGTTCTCTCCCTCCCCTCTCCTCTCCCTATCCTATTGGTCCCGTTTGTCAGGAAAACCCTGACTAACAAACAGCATGAATACTTTGGAGGTGCTGCTTTATTCTTGGTGGATGGTAATGATGACCATTTCCAGATGGATTTTAGAGGTGGGGGTGATTGAATTCATGATGATTTGGATTCAGGAGCCTGAAGGAAAGAGAGGGACGAAGAAGAACACTCATGTTTTAGACTAGAAGAGTTCCACAGATAAGATGGGAGTTCACACAGGAGGAAGAGCGATTTGGAAGACTGAGGGTGTGCTGACGGTAAGTTAGTTGCCTGCAGATGTCTATAGAAACCACAGATATCATTGGCACAACTCTTTGGAGCTTAGGGGAAATCATCAACATACAGGTGACACTTCATGGGCTGAGAATGAGTCATACTCTATCTATAGCCACAGATAGAGACGATAAAGGCACTGAGACCACGTCATGGAACACATAAGTACTTAAAAAAGATGAAGTAGCAAAGGAGACTGGGAAGGAAGTCCTGGGAAAGTAGGAGTTGGGTAGTAGAAGACATTTCAGGAAGGAAGAAGGACTCGGCATTGTTAGCAAGGAAAGGTAAGCCTAGAGGACGCTTGGATAATGACACAGAGATCTCCCTAGTAATTCCAACAGAAATGCGGGCAGAATGATGGAGCCAGAAACCATGTTAAGTAGCATGAGAAGATGAGCTGGGCTAATTTTCTTTAATGAAATGTCCTCCAAATTCAGTGCTATTAAAATATCCTTTTTTTTCCCCCTTTAGACAATTACTGCATGATCCCACATGTATAAGAAGGCTAAAAACAGTCAAACTCACGGAACTCTACACCCTAGACTGAGTGAAGCTAGATGTGGGGATGTTAGGAAACACTGACCAACACTCACAAGTTTCAGATAACCGGGAGGAATATGTTAAGATTATGTTTTTGAGGTCTGTTGCACAGCATGACAATCATAATAATGACGTTCATTTATTTCAAAATTATTTAAAAGCAGATCATGGCTGAGAAGGTATCTTAGCCAGAGGACTTAGTTTAATTGTCCAGTTTTGTGTAGAAAGCAGGCATAGGGGTGCACAGTTGTGATGTCAGCTCTTGGGAGGCAGAGACAGGAGGGTCTCTGGGGTTGTGGGCCAGCAAGACAAGCCTATTTGTCAAGTTCCAGGTACCAATGAGACTCCATCACAAAAAATTAGGTGGAGGTCTGCTAAGGAACAGTGCCAAGGTTGACCTCTGGCCTTCACATATGAGCACTTGCATGCACATACACAAATACACAAACTGAAAAAAAAATTTAAAGTTTGCCCCTACCGAAAAAAAGAAAAAAAAAAAGACCACAAGGTGATGGATTTTGTAATTTCTTAATGCAATAATCTCTAATATATATATATATATATATATATATATATATATATATATATATATATATATATATATATATATCTCAAGCCCCCTGCATGGTGAAACAATTGTGTAGCTTGATCTGCTTGGGGGGCCTCCTGGCAGTAGGATCAGAATCCATCACTTTTGGAGCCCACTACCTATGATGGGACACCTTGTGCAGCCTTGAGGTAGGGAGAAGGGCTTGAATTTGCCTCTACTGGATGTGCCTCCCCATGGGAAGCTTTGCCTTCTTATTGGGGGGAGTGGGGGTAGGTTTGGAGGGGGAGGCTGGGGTGGTAAGAGGGAAGAGGGGGATTTTTGATTGGTGTGTAAAATGAATGGAAAAAAATTTTAATAAAAACAATACAAGAGAAAAAAATTTTAAAAATCACATTAAAGCCTATAAATATAAGCAATTAGTATTTGACAATTAAGACAAATGTACATGAAAGAAGATAGACACTTGGCTATAATCGATTTTTTACAACAAATTTATCTCTAAAATAGAAAAACAACCAATGAAACATTTTCTTGAGGAGTGTAGTAGACATGTTTTGCTCTTCCAAGGAAGATGCAAAGTATTAACGCTCTGGGGCAAAAAGATGGGATGGAGGAAACTTCCCAGAAGAGGAAATGTCTAACCAAGTCTGTCTTTGAACTTGGACTCCTTCTCCTTCAGCCTCCCAAGAGTTGGCATTACAGGACTACAACGCCACAGCCCTCTTCTGTTAGATGTCACTGCAGTGTTGCTAAATGATCCTGAAATAATCGAGGGCTATGCCAAGGTTTCTGTCAGAAAATGCAAAATAAATAAAAATCAAAACTGGCAAATTGCTCGTACTTCTAAAAATCCTAGCAAATATCACAAAAAAAATGTGTACAGCTTATAAAATTCTATTAGCATTTAGAGGAAAAAAAAACCTCACCAAAAGTCTGGGTTTACATAGTCCTTGTTGGATTTAAAAAGAAAACAATTGACAAAACTGTAAAATTCACATCAGAGGGCTGGAGAGATGGCTCGGTGGTTAAGAGTACCCCTGCTTTTGCAGAGGAGCCCATTTTAGTTCCCTGTAATTTCATCAGGCAGTTCACAACTGCCTGTAACTCCATCTCTAGGGGGCCTGACTCCCTCTTCTGGCTAAGGTCAGGACTATTATATACTCACATAGACACAGACACATAAACATTTAAAAAGAAAAACAAAATAAAATCCCCCCTTCTTTTTCGTTTTTTTTTTTTTTCTTGTTCTCAGAAAGAAAAATTTACACCATGGAAATTTAGAAACATTTTAAAGATCTACACGTTAAAGGTCTTTGAACTCTTTTTCCCCCCTAAAAGTTCATGCATATTTAACTTCTAACTGGATCTTTGATTATCCATTTGCTATTTGCCATGCTGTGGCCAGAATTTAATCATTTTCATTTCTTTAATAATGGTTTTAATCATATCTTCTCTCTGCTGGTCTTGAAGAAGCTAATTTTATTGTTTAAATTGTCTGCCAGAGACAGAACAATTGGAAACAGAAAGCACAATCCCGGGCCAAGAAATGTGATTGAAAACATGAGACTGGACTCTTAAAGGGGAGATGAGAATGGTTAGGAAAGGCTACGTGGAATCAGTTTTGCTCGAAAAGATTCACAAAGAGTAGCTGCTTATGAAATGCACTAGAGGTCTCAGAAAGGAAGAAATTGAGAGGGTCTGAGACCCAGAGCTAGGAGAATGGGTGAAGAACTTGGGGGCTCTTGTAGAACTGAGGGCCCTGTAAGGAAGGCACCACTTGAGAGCCACAGGAGCAGAGATGTAAGCACAAGCTGTGTTACTCCCTCAGTGGCCTCCAGTGCAGATTCTCCCATCTTGGTCCAGCTCCATGTCTATAGGTTGGAATAAATGCTACCCAGCCTTGTTGATGGTCGTGTTTTCATAGTGTTAGAAAAATAATCGGCCAGGCGGAAGTTTAAAAATAATAGAAATGATCATTAGTAATGTCCAAAGAGAATCAGGTTTTCTATAGAAAAAAAAAAAAAAAAAAGCACCTCAGATCCTCTGAGTGAAGAAAGCAAAATTCATTAACAGAATAAATAGGCAAAAGTACTTACTAATTCATGAGTTAGATGTTCTGTTTCATGTCTTTATATTCTCAGCACAGAAATGGTTGGTAGCTTGCATTCCTAAAATTGTGGTATAAAAGATTTTGCCATCTCAAGTTTTCATGGTTTGGCCGACCCACCCTGGAGTAAGGACGTACCACTTAGACTTGGGATGTGTGCTGTGATCTCTAAGGAGACAATAGAGTTGGTTGGCTGAGTGCTTCCACGTTCAGAGAACAAACACAGAGCTAGGTGAAGTGGGTATTCTGTACGTCTGAGCTTAACTCCATCTTCAGAGCCTACTTTTTCTGAGTTCTATATGAACTGTCTTCATAACCTTAGGACAAATCATGAACTCTTGTTTCTGATTTCTCCAGTTTTCTTTGTCTATTAGCTACCTGTGTAGCACAAAGTTATTTTATAGTTTCTTGTATTTATTGAAGTGTTTCAACATAGCTTTTTGAATTATAGTTAAAATCATATATTGATATTTTGTTCCATTTTTATTATAGTCAAATAAAAATAAAATAAGATTACCATTTAACCATTTTAAGTGTGAAGTCCAGTGGTGTTACATACATTCACACTGATATCAGCCAGCACCATTATCCATCTCCTGAACCTATTAAACATCCAAACTGAAACTGCAAACTCATTCAGTGGTAACATCCTACATTCTCTCTTCCAACCCCTGATGATGTGTATTCTCTTTTTTGTTTCCATGCCACTGTCTGTTCCTGAAGCTCACATTAGGAAATTGTACAATAATTGGCTGTTTATATCTTATTATTTCATTAGTATAATGTCTTCACATTTCATTTGTGTTATAACTTCTATAAGGTTCTCATTCTCTTTAAAAAAGATTCCATTGGACACATCTTTTGAAAGTTATTACACACACACACACACACACACACACACACACACACATTCTGAAAAAACATGGAAAACACTTGAACTCTCTTCTTTGACCCTTACTGTGCATTGCCATTTGCTTTCATTAAATATTTGAGCAAAAATAAAAACAATATTGGAGTGATTGTAACACTACCTGGTAAATGAGAAAGAAAAGCAGAATTCTGTAGAATTAAAAGCAAGCAATGCCTTATTCCTAATGAAAGCTTTTGCTTTGTAGTCTACTTAAATGTACCACAAACAGTTATGTTTTTAAGGTGTATAGTGTAAGAGGGGACAAGAAGGGGTGCCTACCATTAAATTCATAACTAAAGCTTTGTTTCAAGCAATGAGATATCATTAATTGGCTAGATGGTAATGGGGCATGCCTTTAACCCCAGCACTCAGGAAGCAGAGGCAGACGAATCTCTGTTGAGTTCAAAGCCAGCCTAGTCTACAGAGCAAGTTTCAACCAAAGCAACACAGAGAAACCCTGTCTCGAAATATATATACATATATATATTTGTATATATTTATTATATATATATATATATACTTTGAGCAAAGTAAAAACAATCCTTCTGTGATTCTCATGTAGGAAGAACTAATAGTCTCAGGAACAGAAGTTTTTTACATGGAAAAATGCTAGAGGATTTGGACGTGAGCAACTATGTCTATAAACCATGCTGATTCAACCAATGAAATGTTTTTTGAAATGAGTGTCATTAAAAAGGTTTCTTTTACTGTGAAATTAAACTGTGTCCACACTGATTTTTGTTAATTAAATTAAGCTATATTAATAAACGTTGTTATCAATTTCTCATCGCCCTCTGAAAATATGACCAGCATCAAAGAAATGATCATTTATACTGTAAATCAATTTTTGTTTTACTTTGTTAGTATCCACACACCACATGGTGTGAAATTTAATAAAGTTGACTGTAAAAATCCAAACACCCTTTCTGGCTTATGGAATTGTACTGTTTTCATATTTTCTCTTTTTTTTATCTGGTCATTGATTAAAGTGAAAGTTGTTGCCAGGATTAATAAAGTTCATATCTGTGAACATGTGGTTGTGTTTTGATTTCCCTAAGTGAATATAAATCATGGATCTCCCTTTCCCAGATCAGCTACACTCAACAAAGTTTTACTCGTATAACCAAGGCCTAGGCCATTGCTGAGTGAGGAACTGATCCCAGGAGAGCTCAAGGGGACCATTGTTCAACCGCTGGTAGGCCTTGTGGGGAGGTCAGGCTCCTCATGCTGACACGGTGCAAAACTGTATTGCATAAGGACTAAGTTTGTTCTTCCAATATGCTCGAAATTGCTATTGTCTCTTCAAGGAGACGTTTTTTCTTTTAGTGGACCATTGTAAAAAATAAGCAAATTCTTTGTTGTGCTCTTTTGTGTTTAATTTTTGGAGATAGATTGGCAAATAAATTGGGAATTTTGATTTTTAATTATTTGCAAACTAAAATTTCCTGAGTTATAAAGTATACAGAACTCATAAGCGGCATTTGGTGGTGTTTCTTCTAAATCAGAAGGATAACCTGTCAATGAAATACTGGTTTTGCATGTGTGCTCATATTTAAAGCCAATATTCACTTTATTTATTTATTTACTTTTATTTACATTTATTTATTTACTAATCAGCTTCTGGGGAGTTAAGTAAAGTTTCCTTTTTTAACAATAATTGGAAGGGCTGATACAACTAAAGCACCTGATAACTATACAGTCTGGCACAGATAGGTGTAAAAAAATTATAGTGATTATTACTGCTAATAAAAGTACTAGAATTAATTTTCATCATATTCTTTTATCTTTTAAATAATCATCAGTACCTGCCATCAAATGAGTTAACTAATTCCAACGTGTTTATAAATTCTTCCTCTCAATTTCTTTCTTAAAAGGTCAGCTTATTTCTTTTCTGATTTTAAGACAGAAGGGCTGAAAAGATCCTCCGTACTGATGGCAGTACGGAAATGCTTATACTGTTGAAACATAATAGAGGTGCTGAGTACAGGACACTCCCAACCACTGTAAGAGAGAATGCAGAGTCCTTACGCAGTACTGGCAAAATGTTGAGCTCTTCAAAGTAAACAGTACGCCTCAACCTTGCAACCAATGTGTTACTATTTGGAACTACCAGCTTGGGGCTGACTGGACAGCCCTGCCTGAAGCATGTGAACTCCACTTACATGAAGGGACAATGCTGAGTGAGAAGATGTAAAAAATGACGTCTGTGCCCATATTTTAACCCATGGACCTAGCAGAAGGTGGAACAATTCTCAGAGCCCGGCAGTGCTGTCACTGTCAAATTCTGTCAGATAAAAGCAAGACATATTTGCATCTATAGCGTGTGCGCACACATGCGCATTCACACACACACACACACACACACACACACACACACACACACACACATAAACACCCCAGATAAAATGAATGTAACTTTTACAAAATTTAAAAGCTATCAACATATTGGATATCTTATAGAAAAATACAAAGTATTTCAAAACCATATATAAGTCAATCCAAAAACAATTTTGAATGTATATCTACCTGATAACAAAGCTCCCCAAATTAGCAGAATTAGAAGGAGACGTAGTAACACTTGAAGCCATCCAAGATTTTTTTTTATATCCCTCTTTGTATTTGTTAGAGAAAATAACCTCCTGAAAAGAATGGAGAACTTGAACACTACAGATCAGTTGACACGTGTTGAAGATGCTTCAGAATGGCGTGAAGAACTTGCTTTTCAAACCTGGACAGGCACACCTATGGAGACTGCAGGCCACAGCACTGTTCTTTAAAAATATAAAAAGATTGAAATCATACAAAAAAGTGTTCCCCAATAGCACCCTGAAGCTTAAATTTAAAACAGAAACACATCTGGAAATTGCCCAAGTATTTGGAAGTTGAACAGCATGGTTTTAAGTATTCATTAGTCAAAAAAGAAACCAAAATAATTTTAAAATACTTTGAGATGATGGATAATTATCATATTTTATATTAAAATTTGTGTAATGAAATTAAGTAGTTCATGAGAAACTTGTGGTATTCAATTCTTTTTTTTTTTTTTCTTTTTGATTTTTCCAAGCAGGGTTTCTTTGTGTAACAACCCTGGCTGTCTTGCAACTCACTTTGTAGACCAGGTTGGCCTGGAACTCAGAGAGATTTGCCTGCCTCTGCTTCCCAAGTGCTGGGATTAAAGGTCCGTGCCACCATTCAAGATTTATTTTTAAAGATAGGAAAAGCTAGAATTGACTGTGTCAAATTCTAGTTTAGGGAATAAAAAAGCTAAAATTAATCACCATCTAAACAGAACAGAAAATACAAAAAAGTAGATATCAATGAAGATATCAGAAGGGAACATAACTGAAGAGCAATTGTACTGTTAGAGCAAATGTATACGATTTTTTAAAACAACCATCAAAGGTCAAAACAAAAACGACTACCAAAGTCTTGTTTTGTCAAAACAAAAACAAAGCAAAAAAACCCAATTGCCTGTGTGGTGACACATGCCTTTAATTCCAGAATTTGGGAAGCAGAGTGGGATGGCTCTCTGTGAGTTCTAGGCCAACCTCTCCGTATTGAGATCCTGTTCCAAACAAAACAAAAACAAAGCAGACCAACAATAAAACCAAAGGGAGAAGGAGCAAAGGTGATTTCTGAAGAAACAGGAAATCTGAACAGTCGACATCAACTAAAAATGATGAAGCCACAGTTAAAATGCTTTCTACAAGGAAAATCCTCGGCTTATGTGTGGCTTGATTGGTATGTTCTGTTCAACACTTTAAAACAATGTTAATCCTACACAAATTCTACCTGAAAACCAAGGAAAGGAGACCATGTCCCAACTCACTTTACAAAGCTAGGCCACCTCAATACAATTATCAGCACGCAGTAAACCACAAACATTACAGGCAACAAAATTGCAGATGAATAATCCTCATTAAACACAGTGACTTGCGTTTTAACAATTCATGAGCAAATTAAATGCAACGCGATACTGAGACTGTAAGGGGATAAAATGGTCCCGTCTGAGATGGAAGTCAAAGGTGACTGAGCTAACAGGAAGAATGAAGCCTGCTGCTTAGAAGGCAGACCTGTGAGATACCTATTTTGTTTTGACTACTTGGTACTTCTCAAGTTCCTGAATCTAAATGATGTTTTGGGCTCTGTCTAAGTAAAATCCAGGGAACTTGGATCCTGAGGCGGAAGCTGGAGTTGAATGTTTCTCAGGTTTGGAGCTAGTTGAACCAAGTGAGGTGCTGAAGGCATTTCAGGCATTTTTTTTCTTAAAAGGGACCCGGAAGGCATTTTATTCTATTCTGTTTCTTTATATGGCAGTGTAGTGAGCTATCAGTCCCTTCTCAGCACCCGCTAAAACTATTCTTTAGGGAAGGTTTGGGTTGGTTTTTGTTTCCCCCAATCATGTCTGTATTTGAAAAAGAAAAGGGTGTGGTGTGTGTGTGTGTGTGTGTGTGTGTGTGTGTGTGTGTGTGTGTGTGAACTAGAGATTAACCAAATCCTGACATCAACATAGAATCCTTGGCTTACAGTGAGGATAAAGACCTTCCCTATGCAAACATGATTCTTACTGTTATTATTCAAACCACACGTATACTGTTCATGGATTATTTGCTTAGCCAAGGCTGCTCTCTGGCTTCCAGCACGCTTTTCCTATAGCCAGAGGCAGCTCACATGTGCTCTGAGGTTACATCATTTGTTTTCAGGACAGACTACCTTTGTCCTCCCCCGTCACCTCCTCATTCCAGAATCCACTGCAGTATAAATGGCTTCTCCTACATTGAAAAGTCCTCCTTCGGAATTAGTAGAAAATAAAAATACCAGGAAAAAATTGTAGAAGATAATTCTACATAAAACAAAAACCTAAAATTTTGTTTAAAAAAAAACAATTGCCACAAGCAAGGTAGCATATAACGTTAATGCAAAGTCTTACTGGGCCACACTGGAACACTTCAGGGAAGTGGCATTAAACTGACTCTTCTTTTTAATTTTTAGTTCTCTTTCTTCCTTCCTTCCTTCCTTCCTTCCTTCCTTTCTCTCTCTCTCTCTCTCTCTCTCTCTCTCTCTCTCTCTCTCTCTCTCTTTCTTACCTCCCTCCTTCCCACCCTCCCTCCTTCCTTCATTTCTTTCCTTTCTTCTTTCTTTCAAGATTATAATTAATTATATTATTTTCCTTCTTCACTTTCCTTCCTCCAAATCCCATCATATACCCCTCTTTGCTCTCCTTCAAATTCATGGCCTCTTTTTTCATTGATTGAAACTGTCAGACCTAACCTCCTTCAAATTCCTTCTCCCCTGAGCTGGCTAACTTTATGCCAACTTGACACAGGCTAGAGTATCTGAGAGGAGGGAACACCACTTGAGAAAATGCCCCCACAAGACTGGGGTATAGGCAAGTCTGTAGAGCATTTCTTTATTAGTTATTGATGGGGGCGGGGGCCAGACGTTGTGGGTGGTGCCATCCCTGGGCTGATGGTCCTGGGTTCTATAAGAAAGCAGGCCGAGCAAGCCATGGGGAGTAAGCGAGTAAGCAGCACCCCTCCATGGCCTCTGCACCAGCTCCTGCCTCCAGGTACCTGCCCTGTTTGAATTCCTGTCCTGACTTCCCTTCAATGATTTAGAAGTGTGAACCAAATAAACCCTTTCTTTCCCAACTTGCTTTTGGTCATAGTGTTTCATCACAGCAATAATAACCCTGACTAGGACATCCCCTTTTCTCTCTTCTCTCCTTAGTTTGAAACATTTTTCCCAAACCTCCAGGGGCAGGCTTCCTCCTAATGTTTCTCTTTTTCTCCTCCTACCATCAAAAGATTTTGCCCACTAAAACATCAAGGTAAGAGTTACAGCTATCTTCTTCTTTGGGCATTTGTAGTAAGAAGCATAGAGAAAAAAAATCAGTAAGTATCCAGGGCTAGAGTTCTGGGAATTTAGAATAGTCATAAAGGAGTTTTTGGAAGGCCCTTGGCAGCATCTGGAAAATCAGCTCTGCCTATGGATGTGACATTATCCCCAACCTGTGGCTGCATACAAATAGTACAAATCAGAAAATACAAGGTCACTGGTATGTGACCTTTCAAAGGATTGACTTTCAAAGTATCAAAATACTGTGCAATATACTAATATCAGGACAGGACTGGAGAAAATTTTAAGAGGGTGTAGATTTAGAAAGACTGGGGACAGCTGATCATGAGGAAACGCTACTGAGAGAAAAATCTTATTTGTGGATCTCCAAGGTGTTTAAGTGTGTAAATTGCAATTACTTGATGTCTGAGTCATTGTGAACCTTGAGTACGGTAAACTGGGAACCCTATACCACACGTCATTGCCAAGACATGATGAAATTCCTCTTGAAACAGCCTCTTGGTTTAGGGAGCAGAATATTTTTGAGAAATGCCCAGAATTCCTTTAAAATTTTTTTGTGCTGCCTCTGTGCTTCAGGATAAAAAGGATATGCCCCCCCCAAACCCTCCCTCAATCGATGATGTTTTCCTGGGGTGTCTTTCTGTTCTGTTTTTTCCTTGTTTACAGGAAATTTGTCTCTGGGCACCTGCACCTCGTCAGAGCACCTGCTTCTCTGCTTCTATTGAAATGTCTATGCATAATGGCCAATTAAAAAATGCAAAAATACCCAATTTCCTCCCCAGGAGGTAGGAGTCTTCATCAGAAATGCTGGCTGAACCATGTATTCTGCATGAAAAACAAGGAACTGGTGGGTGGTCAGGACAATGCAGTGGTTACAATCGAAACCAGAGCAACTTGAAAAAAACATTGTGGAAAGCAGTGTGCATGTCTGGAGATATACAATTATGAAAAGACTTGTGTTAGGCAGTGTGCTTCTACATGGAAAAGAAAGCCTTTTAATGGAGCCTCCAGGCAGCATTCAGGTTTGGTTGAACTATGAACAACATCAGGAGGAAGCAACTGAAGAAAGGGGGGAACCCACCGAGCTAAGTTGTAACAGCGAATTCCCGAAGGAAGCAGAACACAGTAGACAAAGACCTGGTACAATCTACTTCTACTAGAAAACTGAAACCTCATGACCCACATCCCCACTTTAGGCTTCTGATTTGTAAAGGGAGTCTGAGTTGTGATTCTCTTGCCTCTGAGATTCCAAAAGGAAGGTACCAATAAAAGCCAGCCATCCTCAGGAACTTATGACACAGGGTTCCTACCAAGAGGAGCTCTCAGCTACAGCTCCAACACCATCCCTGCCTGCCTGCTGCCCACGCTTTTTGCCACCAGGATGGTCATGAACAAACTGTCTGAAACTGTAAGCACCCCCACCCCCATAAATCCTTCTGTAAGTTGTCTTGGCCATGGTGTCTTATCATAGCCCTAGAACAGTAACTGAGACAGCCTCCATCTTCCCTCTGTACAATCTTGACAGAGCAAAAAGCAAGCTGCCTTCCCTCAGCCTGTCAGGAGGTAAGCACAAAGCTAAAGCCACACGAGTTGGCTTTCTCTGCTGGAATCTCAGGTCTAAAGTCAGAAAAGACAGTTGGAATTCATGCCCTTTAGTTCCGATGGCTCAATGATGAAGTCAATGGAAGTTTTTGTTACCACAGATACCCCCAGAGTTAGCAACTTCCTGAACATGTTTTACCCTGGGTCCAGTCCTTCCCCTTTCAACTCTGGCCTCACTAGCAACTTAGAAAAAAAAAATCACTTTCACTATGCATGGTCCAGAATCGGTTTACGTTGCTTGTAACAGAAAAACCCTAACAAATTCAGCAGTTCTCAGAAGTCATCTGTAACATGGGTTAGTGTATTTTAAAAAGTGATATGTCTATCATGCATGATGTATATATGGATATGTGTATGTACATGTATATATGACTATATACACAGATATGTATGGGAGGAGAGGTAGGGAGAGAGTGTCTATCACATTATCTCATGTATATTGAGATAATAAATAGACGTTTAGGTCAAGAAGAAGCAATGAGTGTGTGGGAGGTCTTTTGACTTTTTCTAGTGCCTTAGTAAGTAAAATATATAAAATCAATGGTATATTTCAAGCTCCACTCTTTCCTCTCTGTTAGACCATTGGTCCATTTTGTTATGTCATCACAGATGCATCTTGAGTGTACAGTAAAGACCAGCCCTTGTTCATGGGGTCTGCGCTCTTACTTAGTCTTCCTTTCCAGTGGACTGACTCTGTTGCCTTGATTTATTATCTCCACTCAGGATTGTAGAAACATATTTATGGAAGAGACTAAAAGATGATTTAATCAAGGCTCAATTAACAGGTTAAAGATTAGAAAAAAATTAAGTGATTAGGTAAGATAACCTAGAAAATTAAAGGCAAAATGGTATGAAAAGCCAAGGTTTCTTGACTGATCTAAGTGAATAAATCACTCATATCTCTCTCTGTCTCTGTCTCTGTCTCTGTGTGTGGGTGTGGGTGTGGTGTATGCATGTGTACATTTGTATGTGAAGTTATGCTTGTGCATGCAGGCTTACATGGAAACCAGAGATCTGCTGTTTCCTTGGCTCACTCCCTAACTTTGCTGTGGTTTTGGATTTATTTTTTCTCGTTTTTAGTTATGTGCATATGTGCATCTGTGTGTGGGTATGTGTATGTGAGGGCAGGTGTCCTCTGAGGCCAGAGTCATTGGAATCCCTGGAGCTGGAGTTATAGCAGTTGTGAGTTACCTGATGTGGGTCCTGGGAGCAAAATGTGGGTCTTTTGGAAGAGCAGTAATACCCACTATTAACTTATTTGGTATTGCTATGGTTGTTGTTCAGTTTAGATAAGGCTGATCACTGAATCTGGTGCTCATGGTTTGGGTTAGACCATACAGCCATAAAGCTTCTGGGACCTACCTGTTTCTACTCACTAGTATAGGGACTGAAGACTCATGAGGCTATGCCTAGCCCTTTGTAGGTTCTGGGGGTCCACAATCAGTCCCACGTTTGCACAGCAAGCAATTTATTCACTGATCTGTTGTGGGAATTCACTCCACCAATGACCTTGGAGTGTCTGGCGCGATAGAGGTGTGGTTTTTCTGGGCAGGTGACTGCTTAATACTGAGGAGTGGGCGTGCTCTCTCTCTCTTGGGGTGTTCGAGACCTGAAGGCTGGTTTCCATTCACCCCCCCGCCCCGGGCAGAATGGAGGACAACGATGGCTGTTTACTTTGTATCCGTGAGTGTATTTCTCCCCATTTTATATCTTAATAAATCCTTGTTACCCTTTGACAGACTCTCGTGGGTTCACTTAACACTGATCCACCTTCCCTCCTCTTACGCCCATGCTTTATCATCCAAAATTCTAAACACATTTGTCTTGGTAACAGGCATTAGTGTTGATTTTAAAGAATGGGTCTTGCAATTCTAGAGTAATTTCAATTCAACTAGAGTGAAAATCCTTAGCAGGCGTGTCTAAGTGATAGCTGCAGCCATGTGTACCCTAGGCTAGCTACGAACATAGCCTGATACAGAATCATACTTACCTAAATTTTTCTTTCTGTAACTTAAGTGTATGATTCTTGAGCCTGAACTTTCTAGAAAATAATGTTATGTTACAATGTCCAAAGGTTCCGCAGTCCTGTCATGAG
Organism: Peromyscus eremicus; assembly: GCF_949786415.1. Classification (NCBI taxonomy): domain Eukaryota; kingdom Metazoa; phylum Chordata; class Mammalia; order Rodentia; family Cricetidae; genus Peromyscus; species Peromyscus eremicus. The sequence continues at coordinate 40,781,122 of NC_081424.1, read as the reverse complement.
AACATAACCTAAGTGTGGTAGTTGGATCCTATCATCCTAGTACTTATGAATTCAAAACCAGCATGGGCTACACAATGACTATCTAGTGAGAAAGCCTATCAAAAATATGAACAAACAAGCAAATATATTAATAATAAATCATCTTATTTAAATTTTTATCCATTACCATTGAGTGTATGTGTTGTGTGTATGGGGAGGCAGGCATACACCACAGTATGGGTGTGGAGGTCAGAGTGCAAGTTAATGGAGTTGGTTCTTTCCTTCCCCTTTTATGAGGGTTCTGAAGATCTCACATCAGATCTGTGAGACAAGTGTCTTTACCCACGAAACAACTCACCAACCCAATAGATAGATAATAGATCACAGTGGGATCTTTGGCTTCATCTTCCTTTCCAATCTCTACCTTGCCGAGTAGCATGCTGGAAATACAAAGACACCAATGGAGCATCTTTCATTGGTGCATAGACAACCCTTTCACCTCAAGAGGTGAGTAGGGACGTGCTTGTTAAGAGGACAGGATGCCAGACACAGAAGCTTCCTAAAGGCTTTTGACAGCAGGAGAGTTACAGAATTGATCTCATCTCCACATCAGAGTGGTCTCATACATCTTCTCATTTGCCCATATCTATGAAGAACTAATAGAAATACCAAAGACTGAGCCTCAGTTTCTCACGAAAGTTTTCTCTGGAGGTGAATTTTAAAATACCATTGAAAGTCCTTGCTAAATGAAAGTACATACAAATCCACTCAAGCTTACCAAAATGCTTAAAAAAAGAAGGATACAGCTTGCTTCAAAATTTGTCAAAATTCTATTCAGGTTTAAAACTGAGTTCTTTCCATGCCTTAGCCTTCAGAATGGAATCCTGTTTTGTTGTGTTTTGTTTTCAGAACTATACTTTAAATTTTTTAAAGATTTACTTAATCTTTTATTTTATGTGTGTTTTTGTGTGCTGAGTATATGTAGATGCACTACATGTGTGCAGAAGCCAGAAGAGAGAGAGAGAGAAAGAGAGAGAGAGAGAGGGAGATTCTAGAACTGGAGTTACAGATGTTTGTGAGCCATCTGATATGGAGGCTTGGATACTGAACCCAAGATCAGTGAGTGTTCTTAACTCCCCGAAAGCCTTCTCTCCAGCCCAGAAATATCCTAGTGAAAAGCTTTTGTTTTGGATGCCATGGCTGTAGAAGAAAAGGATCAAACAAACTCACCATGGAATAGGGAGATTCAAGAGCTGTCATCACCCTTGACAAATGGACATTTTTGTGTTATTGTTTGGTGTGGCTAAGATTAGAACAGAACTGAGCCTATGCAGTTCTGTTATTTATGACGAAGACTGCCTTTTTCGGAGGAGAAAGAACTATCCATAGGGAGATTGTGACCTTTCAGAGCAGTAAGATGGACTCATATTTTAAAAATCAGGATGAGTACCCTTGACCATGAAAAGTTAAATACCAATGCTTTGCCCCCTCAGGCAGGCACTGTTTCAGCTAGAATCACCCTGCTCTGGTGATCCCAGTTCCCTGATTACAGGCATGGTGTTTTATTCATCCTAACAGCGATCCCATGAGTAGGTGTTCCTGTTATCTCCATGGTAGAGTTGAGAATATTTACTCTATAACCACTTACTGGAAAGTGACAGAGCCTGGGTTTAAAAAAAAAAAAAATTAAGGGGCCAACGAAATGATTCACTGGGTAAAGGTACTTGATGCCAAGCCTGAAGACCTGAGTCAGATTGCCTGGGACCCCCTGGGTGAAATGGAAAGATGACTCACCAAAGTCATCCTTTAGCCTTCATACACTTACAATGACACACTGTAGTACCACCCCACAGATAAATGTAATAAGATATTAAGTTTTTTATTTTGTGGTTATGTGTGTAAGCTGTATGTACATTAGGGGGGTGTGTGTGTGTGTGTGTGTAGAGAGAGAGAGAGAGAGAGAGAGAGAGAGAGAGAGAGAGAGAGAGAGAGAGAGATCATGTGGAAGTCGTATATCAACCTTGCCTCCTACTTGTTCGCTACTTCCGGTTGGCTCAGTCAGATTGGTTGGCCTGCAGGCTTCTGGGCCTTCTCATCTCCCCCTTACTCTTTCACCATAGGAGCATTGGGATTACAGATAAATGTCCCATGCCTGTTTTGTTGTTGATTTTGTTTGTTTTGTGTGTGGGGGGGGGCGGGTTCTGGAGATTTGAACTCAGGCCCTCACACTTCCCTGGCAAATGCTTTATGCACTGATCCTTAGGAACCAGCTTCTAAACATAGACTTCGTCCAATACCAAAAAGCATAGTCTAATCCACAAACCAGTGGTTTAGTAACAAAAGCCTCTGAAAAAAGATGCATACATACATACATATTCTCTGGCCCTGGGTCCATTTAGATGTGGATTCTGTGTTCCCATGTATTAGCAAATGAGATTCAACTCATTTTTCTGAGCTTTCATTTGCTCATCTGTAAACTATTATTTATATAAAAAAATGATACACACAGTTGTTATTAAGATTAATGAGAAAAATAAAACTAACATGTAGCACTTATTCTATTATTCCCTTCTCCTCCCATGAGGAGTTACTGTAGGGCTCTCAGCAGCTTACAGTCTCACTCTGACTTGAAAGCAGGAAAGAAGGAAAGGGCCATGCTCACGATCCAGAGAGAAAGACAGCGTGCACGACTTCGCAATGCCTCGGCCTTTTCCCATGGGCTTGGTGATGTGTCATCCAATACTGCTGTGCGGCATCCATTTTGACCCTCACTGCATTTTACAATGAAGCACGGAGACAGAGGTTCTGAATCTGGAGGGTGGGCCATGGTGGCATGGAGGGATGTGGGAGAGGGGTGTGCTTAGGTTCTGATGCCATAGTTACAATAGCGGCAGCCATAATAAAAATTGTGGAGTCCCTTACTCATGACCCGAGTGTCTAGCAGGACAGGCTCATGGTATGACTTGGTTCACTTGTATAAACATTGGGTTTCCAGGTCTTTCTCTAACCCACATTAGTTCCTCTAGGTTAACTAGCAACTAAGCAGGCCCATATAACTACATGAGTAGACGAGAAGTGAGGTCCTGGGTGCTTTCTACTTCTGCACATATCTAGAATTGGCAGAAATTAGTACTTCCTGGAAGAAGACACCTTGCATTTAAGACCTTCAGAATAAACTTTTGACTTGTCTTTCATAGTTCCTGTAGCTCTTTGTTATTGTTATTCCATCAAGACCCCTAGCTCATTATTCCACTTACTAATGAACAAGAGCACGTTCTTCAGTGTAGCCTAACTTGGTATGAGTCAGGCTTCGGAGAGCCCAGGGGAGTTTTCTCAAGTATAATGAGTGGGGGATAAAATTTGCCCTGCCCATTGTGCATGGCTTTATAATTTAAGAAGGAATTCCACATATTAGGACTGGAGACAATCTTAAAATGGGCTCCCTGAAAGCACAGAACTCACAAAAGTCCTCTTGAAAATGAGAGAGGGAAATAGTAATGAAGATATGAATTTTTCTTTATAACTTTTCATGAAGCTGTTTGTTCTGTTTTATGCTTTTCAACATCATCATGGGCTAAGTGGTAGCTCAGCAGTAGAGCATGTATATGCAAGGCTCAGGGTTCAATCCTCAAGCCTGAAAAAAAAAATCACTGCCTATTTTTTAATTGACATAGTCAGATACTATTTCATTCTTTATACATTTCTCAAGACTGGAAATAAAGTAAAATTTCAACACACCTGACAGTCAACATCATGGAAATGCAAATTAAAACTACAAGAGACAAACCACACACTGGTTAGGATGGTTAGCATCATAAAGCAAAGAGTTGGCAAATGCTCAGAGGGTGTGGAAAAGAAGGCACACTTGTCCACTGTTGTTAGACGTGTGATTTGGTCTGACCATGATAGAGGCTCCTCAAAACACTAAACACAACCACACTGTGATGTAGCAATACCACTTCTGAGTACATAGTCTTTTTGTGGGAGGCTAGGTGCGTAGCTCAGTGGTAAAGCTTGCACTTAGAATCCATGGGGCCCTGAGTTCAATTCTCAGCCACACAAAAAGCCATGCCTAAATTGAAAAGTTTTCTAAAACCCTCTGCTTATAACATGATTCACAAAACATGCGGTCAACCTAAGTGTCCATTGTGGATGAATAATTGTGATGCATATACACAGCTGAAGACATTCAGCCTTTAAAAAGCATGTCGCTTCTGACAGCAGGAATGATCTGAATAACATGCTAAGTCAAATAAACCAGACATATAATAATCTAAATACTGCATGGTCTCTCTTACACATGTAATAAATGAATTTACAGAAACATTGAGCAGAATGATGGTTACCAGAGCTGGGAGGTAGTAGCAGGGAGGGCAAAAATGTAGGCTGAAGGAAATAAAGGTTTAGCTACACAAGTGACTATGTTACTGACTTTATTCTACAACATGGGATTACAATTGGTAATAATATAGTATATAGTTGAAATCTGCTGAGAGTGGATTTTATATGTTCTCTTCATAAAAAGGAAAGATGAGCCAGGTGGTGGTGGTGTATGCCTTTAATTCCAGGACTCAGGAGGCAGAGGCAGGTGGATCTCTGTGAGTTTGAAGCCAGCCTGGGCTACAGAGTGAGATCCAGGAAAGGCACAAAGCTACACAGAGAAACCCTGTCTCGAAAAACAAAAAACAACAACAACAAAAAAAAAAAAAATAAAGATGATAGTCAAGTTGACTTGTTTTGATTCTTCTACAATGTATATCTATTGCTAGAGTTTTCCCCAGTCCTGCTTAGCCCACAGTCAGGACAAATCTCTCTCACCTGCCAGGCCCGCAGCTGCTCAGACCCAACCAAGTAAACACACAGAGACTTATATTTCTGATAAACTGTATGGCCGTGGCAGGCTTCTTGCTAACTGTTTTTATATCTGAAATCAACCCATTTCTATTAATCAATAAGTTGTCATGTGGCTCATGGCTTACCAGTATCTTTTTTTGTTTTTTGTGTTTTTTTGTTTTTCGAGACAGGGTTTCTCTGTGTAGCTTTGCGCCTTTTCCTGGAACTCACTTGGTAGCCCAGGCTGGCCTCGAACTCACAGAGATCCGCCTGGCTCTGCCTCCCGAGTGCTGGGATTAAAGGCGTGCGCCACCACCGCCCAGCGGCTTACCGGTATCTTAACATCTTCTCATGGCGGTGACTGGCAGCATCTCTCTGCCTCAGCCTTCCACTTCCCAGCATTCTTTTCTCTGCTTCTCCCGCCTATACTTCCTGCCTCGCTACTGGCCAATCAACATTTTATTTATACAGAGCGATATTTACAGCACATATCTATAACAAAATATATTCTAGTCCTTCAATAAATACAAATATTGTTCACTAAAAATACAATTTTAAAAAATAAAACAGTACAGAATGTGTCTCATTCCACTGAAGAGACTATAATAAGCACTTTCTCTGACTATGTCGTGAGATAACTATTCTCTAAGTTTGACAGCTGCATAGAATCTTCTAGAACAGTGATTCTCAAGCTTCCTAATGCTATGATCCTTTAATACAGTTCATCATGTTGTGGTGACCCCCCCAACCATAAATTTTCTTTTTGGCCAGGCAGTGGTGGTGCATGCCTTTAATCCCAGCACTCGGGAGGCAGAGCCAGGTGGATCTCTGTGAGTTCAAGGCCAGCTTGGTCTACAGAGCAAGACCCAGGACAGGCACCAAAACTACACAGAGAAACCCTGTCTCGAAAAAAAAAATATTTTTTTCATTGCTACTTCATAACTGCAATCTGCTACTGTTGTGAATCATAATGTAAATACTTTTTAGAGATAGAGGTTTGTCAAAAGGGTCATGACCCATAGGTTGAGAACCACTATTCTAGGACATGGACTATGAATGGGAGAGATTTTTGTCTAGTTTTGCTTAGTTCTGCATTCCAGGTCCTACTACAATAGGCACTTCATATTTTTATAAAATTAAATAATAATTTATAAGCTTTTACTTCTGTTTCTGTAATGATGGTCTGTAGCTGTAACCACATGCTTCTGTTAATTTCACTTTGTGGTGATATTTTATTTGTGCTCTAACAAATAAAGCTTGCCTGGGGATCAGAGGAAAAAGCCAGCCTCTATACTAAACATAGAGGTCAGGCGGTAGCAGCACACGCCTTTAATCCTAGCGTTTGGGAGGCAGAGATTCATCTGGATCTCTGTGAGTTCAAGGCCACACTGGGAACAGAGCCAGGCATGGTGGCACATGCCTTTCATCTCAGCACTAGTTAAACATAGTGGTCTGGAGGTCTGTACAGACAGACAGAAAGTGATAGAGCCGGGCAGAAAGAGGAAGTGATGTACCTGGGCAGAGAGAGGAAGTAAGATGGCAGGCACAGAAAGGTATAAGACATGAAGGAAGTAATTCTCTTGGGCTGAGGATTTCCTAGCAGTAAGAACTTGTGACTAGTGTGTTCTCTTCCTCTGATCTTTCAGCTTTCACCCCAATATCTGGCTTCAGGTTTTTTTATTAATAAGACTGTCTAGTAATTCGTGTTACATCACTTTTTACTTGATTTAGTCTTCCTTCTCTCTTACTCCACATCATCTTCACTACATTTCCTTTCCTGTTGGCTTACTTACTAGCTCTCTCATAATCTATATATACCACACCCCCAAAATGGGGGTGGTGTCATTACATTATTTTTTAAACCTGCTTAAAGACCCAGAAAATTAAAGTTCATGTTTTCCATAAATATCCAATGGTTTTTGTGTCTGTGAGCCATCTAGTTTCTACACACATTTAAGGGGTGACACTCCATAGTACCCTCTGCAGACATTATAGCATCCTAGACAATCGGACACCTCTCTTGTGAAAGGGACAAACTCAAATATGGTAATCTCATGTTCCTTGTACTTCCCCTTTAGTTTTTCTGTGACTGAATGCAAGGGGTCCACCACTTGGTGAGTGCAGAGCCAACATCAGCAGAGCAAAGACAAAAAAACGCTGAAAGACTTACCATCTAAGCGGCAAGGAGAGAGCTGAGTCCTTGCCAAAGCAACGCCCTCCTCCAAGGAAGCCTAGAGGTTCTACTCCTGGAGCCCAAATACATGTCAAAGTTGGTCTATTCCAATGTAGACCGAATTCAAAGTCATGTCACTGGATGGACAGGAGTGCTTCTGGGCATGTCCAGCATGCGCCATAAGGTTTCAGCTGAAAATAAGGGAAAAGCCACTTTGAAGGTGTGTGACTTCAGGTGTCTACCCCTCTGCAGATGATTGTTTCGTTTAGTGGCAATGTAGTTGTAAGGAACTGAACGCTGTGCAAGGCCATAGTGCGTTTTGCAATCTGCGTGTGCCTGTGATCATTTGTGTGTAGCTGGTCGCCAAAGTGTGCAGGAATCTGGGAAATACAGCTCTCACATGCATATTTTTTTTCTACCTAATATTTCTTTCTTCCATTCAAATGAGTAAGATATAATCTGCACTGGGTTGCACAAACATTCCATATAAAACCAGTTTGTTCAACTCTTTTGTTTCTTCCCTGCCACCCAGAGAGTGGTAAGGAAATATGTAGAACTGAATTTCCTTTCAGGTGTGTGTGTGTGTGTGTGTGTGTGTGTGTGTGTGTGTGTGTGTGTGTGTGTTTAACTTAATTTTATTTTCCTGGTTGGTTGTTGTTACACTGAAATGGTATCTCATTATGTTGTTCAAGCTGATCTCATACTCCTAAGCTTAAGTGATATTCCTACTTTGGAGTATCTGGGGTGGTAGATAGAGCTACTGCATCTGCTCTCGATGTATTTTATTCACAGGACATGGTAACAACTCTTAGAGGGTGCCTTTCAGCTATCAGCATGGCATGGGACCTTGGTGAGGTGTTCTGATCATGGTCCTCAAGTTGCAGCTAGTGGCACAGGATTCAAAGACATCATTTCCTCTCCCTAAAAGGGAAAGGGTGATGAGCCACTTCGAGCACTTCTTTCTGGCACTCAGGGCTCCTTGGTGATGTAGCTGGTGAAGTCAACCTGTCAATCGACCCTCGGGACAATGTCTTCAGCAACTGGTCTCAGAGAAGCCAGTGCCCAGCCTCTGGTGGCGCTCAGATCTGAAGGCCAAGGTTAGTTGCTCAAGGAAGCTTGGGTGGATCAATTGGTTGCAGAAGCAGCACCAGTGATGTCTCTGTAATAGTATGCCCCAAAATTGCAGGACATTTCGTGTTACGCTTACCAGTGGAAGAGGTGAAAGCTGGAGTCTGCCTAATTTCAAGTAGAAATTTCTAGATGGTTATAAGAGTTCTGAATATTTGAGTCACTTCACTTAATGAATAAAGTTATCTCTATTGAAGGTTTGGAATTCTATGTTGCTATTTCAAACTGACCTTAAAAAGTAACATTCACAAAAGGAAGGTTAAGTTTCACCCATTTGAAATTCTTAATTTTGGAGTTGAACACAAAGTACATTTATCTCTAATGTTTTTGTGCCAATATAAAGGTAATATCAACAATCCTAGATAAATGCACCCAAACCACTTGTACCTTGTTAGTATGTTATACACATGTTATAATATTCTATGTGCATCATGATTTGGAAAAGATTTGAAAGCAGCACCTTAAAGGTGTAATTTTTCAGCCAGCAGGTATCTATATTCAGGAGATAAAATGTGTAACTTCAGTAATATTGAAAACCAGAAGAAAATGAATAGGAATTTTGCATCTTGGATCTCTTAAGAGAAGAAGCATCCCTCCCTCAGGCCTTCAGAAAACTGTACATGCCACTGTAGTGGAAAAAAGTGTGTATTATTTCATTGACAGCTGATGGAGGTCTGATGGAGGCCTACAACTATACTGGTAAAGATGTTCTGGGCATCATTCATCCCCATTAGCCAAACTATAATTGGGGTGTTATTTTCTCATATCTTTTCAACCTACGCTGTTCCATTTATGCAATAAAGCAAGGTTTAAAAATACATCAAACTTACAGAAAAACAAGGAAGAGAGATTCTGTAGAAGACTGGGCTAGTGAAACTGACAGGTCATGTAAGAAGAAATAGATATGGTTCTTTCTTACATAAAAAGAGGAACAAGACTACTTTCATAAGAGATGTGAGTATTGAAGTTTTACAGAGATACGCTGGGAAATCGCACTGGCAATCTGGATGGCTGGAAAGGCAGCCTCAAGATGTACTCTTCTGTTCTCCTGTGGGAGTGAAATAATGGTTGTGTTGGGGACTTTGTCAATGCCTCGCATAATCTTCTATGCATATACCTTTTAAATTGGCAGTTCCACGACTCAGCACTATGACATCACACTGCCAAAGGTACAAGAAAAACATGTGTTTATTTTAGAGTCATCTTGCAGGAGAAGACTGGAAACACCTTAGAGTTGCATCAAAATGACTGTGCCAAGAAACACAATGGAATTATTACATAAGTGTAAAAATGAATGAATGGTATTTATAGTCTGTAGGATGATCTATAAGACTTACGTGCAAAAAACAAAGTAGAACAATATGTGCTAGAATGCTATTGTTTATAGAAAAGAGAATATATGGCTATGAAGGCATACCTAATATTTTTAAATGGACAATGGAAAAATAAATCTTAACTAATTACTTTAAGTTATTATCAATAAATGGATTGGAAAACATGTTGTATACAGGATACAGGTAGGAGACAAATTTCTTTAATTATATTATCTACTTGTGGGTTTGCTTTTAGAACTATGTACGTATGTTATTTAACATGATTAAAAAATAAAATTTAAATGAACAAAACTTTTATATCAAAAATATTGTTGAAAATGTACCACTTGGTGGTACAAAATATCATTGAAGTAAGTTAAAAATGCAGTGATTAATATAGTTCCAGTGAGCATAGAGAGAAAAAAAGGAGCCTATTAAGCATTTTGGTTTGTTTACAGTAATTATATGTAATAGTGTTCTGTGGGGCAAGTGAACTAAATTAGAAGAATAATTATGTAATGTTTATATTTTAGAATTACCAATGTCTTGGAAAGGGATTCTTGGTGGTAGATAAAAGTGAAAACTTCTGTAACCAAAAGGTAGTTGGTTATTTGTGAAAAACGCAGTTCTGAATTTGTACTGGACTTGTCAGAATTAATTTATATTTTGTATCTCTATTTACTGAAAATGCCTAGAAATAAACAGTAGTAAAGCAGTGCCTCCCAGCCAAGATTCTAGGTCTTAAATAATACTTCTCAGTAAAAAGAATGTATCTTAGAAGGATTGAAAGTTCCGAAGGGAGCAATGTATAAACTGGGCTTGGAACCTGCACTCCTACAAGGTGGCAACGAACCTATCAAGCATTAGAATTGTGTGAAAGGGATTCAGCATCCTCTGCCACACGAAGATGGAACATCCACAAAGATGACCGCAATGGATGAAGACACTTGACAACATGCATACATATCCACAAGTTCTAGGAATGTTAAAACACCACCAAGAGTGGCCCCATTAGAGCGGATGCTATAGAACTCATTGTCTTGTGAACTGTTGAATGAAGGAAATAATTGAACACACGTTTTCCCTTTCCTGTAAAGCAGTACCCCTAAAAAAAAGCACATTGTAAAGAGAATTTTTTCTTATGGAAGTGCCCCAGCCTTGGCAATGAGAAGTATTGAATCAGGAACCCTTAATGAGCTGACATATCACAAAGCAAATGAGAACCACTAATTCAGTTCCTCCTTATTGTGCTACTCATGGGAAATAACTATTAAAACCATACCATGTTATATTATAAACAGCCAAAAATTATTTGCTACAAATAAACTGCAAATTTTAAAACGTTAGAAAGACATGAATGCAGGAGAGGGGTGCAGAGGGAAGAGGGAGACATGACAGGGGTTGGGAGGAGATAACAGAGGATGGGGTCAAGACCTACACAGATTCAAAACACACGAAATACCAGCACAGAGAAGGGGAAGTGGACACTAAGTCCCACCGCTAACCAAGAAGCTATTTGCAATTGATCCCTGCTGGGAAAGCGAAAATCAGTTTTTTTTCCAGTGGAGTCCCTGGGTAAATCAATTACACTCCACATCACTACCCATGTTCAAGAGTAATTGGCCAACACAAAACATACTGTATGTTTTATCGTCCACTTTTTCGTTTTGGTTTGGTTTGGTTTTGCCTTATTTGTTTTTGTTTGCTATGACCTTTTTTTTGTATTATTAGGGGAGGGAAATAACAAAGTTGGGTGGGTAGGGAGGTAGGGAAGATCTGGGAGGGGTTGGAGACATCTCAAAATATATGGTATGTAAAAAAAAATGTTTTTTAAGGGGAAGGTGGGTGCAAGAGTAGCCAGAATATATTATATGTATGTATGAAATTATCAAAGAACAAAATTGATTAGTAAATAAGTAAATGTAATAGTAAAAATATTGAATAAAGCTACAAAGAAAAAAAGTAAGTAGGAGGAATTTAGAAATTACTTGACGGACTAGGTAAGCCATTAAATTAGGTGGTTTAAAAAGGCAGTTTGCACTGTTTGACAATTTCCATAGTGTAATGCAGACTCATAGTGCTACAAGACGTTCTCAGTATTGTGTTATCTACTCTGGGTCTATGTCATTCCACAGGAACTCATTCCTGAAATATTAGGTGAAAGCCAGCTGCAGTGGTCCCATTATGGAACCAAGCTTGCCTATACCATGCATAACCCAGAAAAAAAGGCAGAATAGGAAGAAAAGATAGTGAAAACCATGATTTTCCTCATGTCCATTATTAGCATAACATGGCTACCTTTAACTAAGATGAACTACCTTTAACTAAGATGAACTACCTTTAACTAAGTAGGGCTACCTTTAACTAAGATGAAGGTTGTGGGTTTTAAAGACTTATCTATGTTGTCTTTCTCATTATCCCACCGTTATAATGGACACCTGAACACTAGCTGTACGCTTCGTACATAAAAATTGTGATGGCGATTCTTGGCTGTCAGTTTGACTATATTTAGAATTCTCTAAAACCCAAATGACTGGGGACAGCTTTTGGGGATATTTTCTTAATTAAATCATCTGAAATGAGAAGACCTACTTCTAATGTGAATCTTCTTCGAGGTGGGAAGATAAACCTTTAATCTGGAACACATCTTCTGCTGACAGCCTATTTAAAGGACATGGAAGAAGGAAATTTCTCTCTCTCTCTCTCCTTGCCTGCTTGCCCTCACCCTCCCTAGCAAGTCCATATCTTCAGTGGTACTAAAACCCACTTCTTTAGGATTCCAGCTGAGATCCAGCTGAGACATACAGCCTCACGACTGAACAACTTCTGGATTCTTGGACCTTCCATTCACAGGCAGCCATTGTTGGACTGGCTGGATGATAGCCTGTAAGCCATTCTAATAAATCTCCTTTCTATAAATAGAGATCTATTCCATAGGCTTTGTTACTCTAGAGAGCCCTGACTAATAAAAAACTCAGTACGAATATGGAAAGTCCACTGTGGAGAATTTGAATTGTCTGACTGAGGGCCAAAGCAATAATTTAGACATTCTTCACATGATTCTAGTGTTCAGCTGGATATGAAAATCACTTTATAGACAAACCAATAAAGTGCTTGTAAAGTAACAAATGCATTAGACCCTGACTTTACCAAGTGCTGAAAATGGGCAAGAGTCTTGAGTCTGCTTTCATCATTCCTCCTCATAGCTTGGCTCCTGAGAGTCTTTAACAGCCCCTCCCAATTACGCAGAATGCTGTTGATACATTATCATTTCTTGTGTGTGCCAAGACAAGGAAAGGCCTGGGAGGTACAAGGGTAAACAAGAGCCAGTCTCGCTTCCGAAGAGCACTAGAAAATGTCCATTTGTTACCAAGGCAAGGACAAGAACACTGAAGGAACATTTATAAATTCTTTCCCCATGGCAGATGTGAAAATGTACCTCTCAGATTTTGCTGCCAGAGGGCCTTTGGTTTTTACACCTCCCCCATCCCTCTTCATTTATCCCAAGGTTCCCTCAAAGTCTCTTTTCCAATGGCTGAACACCAATGAAGGGTCCATAGCCAGAGGGACTGAGATTTCTTGAAGGGTAACTTTGTCTCAAGGATGAAGAGAACTATATGCCTTTCCCAGAGCCTTTCCCTACGCAGGCTACCTTCACAAGAGTCAGACCTTACCTATAGCCCGAGGGCTTCTTCTCCATTGCCCTTTCCATCTACCCTGTGAAACATTTGCCCCATTCTCTCTTACATGTCTACTCCTCTGTCTGTATCTGTTTCTCAGAGATCTAAAACTAACATACTCCTGTTATCTGAGAACCAGTATGTCACATTCCGTGATAGTTTCCTTGGAAGACAGAAAAGGACTGGTGTTTGGAGGCAGGATAAGAAATGATAAGTTGCTGGAGAAAGTGAAGGGGTTGGCAGACAGCAAAGATATCCTCGAGTCTGAATTAGCAGAACAGAACTGCAGGAGATGACCTACCTGAACAAAAGAGGAGGGTTTGAAAACAGAGAATGAATACCAGAGGCTCTGGAGTAGTGGTTCTCAACCTTCCTAATGCTGTGACCCTTTAATACAGTTCCTCATGTTGTGGTGACCCCCAATAATAAAATTATTTTCATTGCTACTTCATAATTGTAATTTTGCTACTATTATGAATTGTAATGTAAATATCTGATATGCAGGATATCTGATATGTGATCCCTGTGAAATTGTTGTTCAACCCCAAAGGAGTCACGATCCACAGGTTGAGAACCACTGCTCTAGAGAAACATCTGGGTGCATTACTGGTAGAGATTTGGAATGAAGATAGGGGAAAGAAATTTAATCAATAATTAATTCAATGGTTATTTGAATGTCTACTCTATGCTTTAATTGCACTCCTGAAAGAAAAGTGGTCAGCTCACCTCTCCATCTGGTGGGCAGGAAGCCTGACATTTCATTTCTCTGCTTCTCCGGAATGCCTCTTATCAGAAGAGTTGACTCTACTGTGCTGTGAAGTTTCCCTCCCTTAATTTAAACCAGGGCTGGAGATCCAATGTGCATCATGCGTGTTATGTCATTCACAATAAACACATTGTCAGTCAGCTTCATAAGGAAGAAGGAAGAGAATAGGAAATAATTTAGTGCACATGTACCCAGTGCTGGAATCGGCATTAACATTTTGCTTATATTTGTCTCAGATTTCTGAACTAAGTTTCCCTCTTCCTGTTCACTCCCTGACATGTTTTTCTAAAGCAATCACACTCTCTAAGTTGAATGTTTTCATTTTGCATGCAGGTTTTCCAGCTGCATGAAATGGCGAATAAAAATTACATATATTCGACGTGTAATGTGATGCTTTGATGTATGTATTCATTGAAAAGTAACTTCTACAATATAATTACTAATACAGCCATCAATCCACATATTTACCTGTGAATGTTGAGAAAAATAAGGTCTACATCACAAATCAAAATTACAATATGTAATACTTTGTTTTTAATTGTAATTACTGTGTTGCATATTGGAAGTGTAGGCCTACTCTTCATGCATCCTTTGATCTACAACTCATTCCTGCCTAGCTAGCTCCTGACTGATGACACACTGTCTTACTTTCTTTTCCTATGAGTTTGGAATTTTTGGGTTCCCTGTAGATCATGCATGCTTGCCTTCCTATTCCTGTCCTATTCTGCTTACCACAGTATCCTCTGAGTTTGTCTGCATTATGCCAATGGCAGAATTCTTCTTTTTTAAGGCTAATGGTATTCCTTTGTATTAGAATACATCATTAGAGAGCCTAGAAATGAGTTGACACATTGATAGTCAAACACTATAAATAAATAAATAAATAAATAAATAAATAAATAAATAAATAAATAAATAAATAAATAAATAAAACCCAGACACACAGGGCAGGAAAATGGAGTTGGGAAAACGCTGTGTAGTACACAAAGGTATTCATTTGGACCCTTATCTCACAAGGCAAAAATCAACTCCAACAGATCACAGTGATAAATGGAAGACTTGAAGCTTAAGGTCACTGGAAGAAAACACAAGAGGAACCTCCATGACATCAGTGCAAACAATCCCTCTCCCGACTCCCTCTTTTCTTAATTTCATATACAATCCCCAAAGCATAGACAATAGAAGCAAGAATAGACAAATGAGGATTGCGTCACATTTAAAGTTTTCTACGTGGCCAAGGAAATGATCAATGGAATATAAAATGTATGAGATGGAAGAAAATATCTGTAGATGACTCTTCTTCTTATAGCTACTATCCAAAATGGGTAAGTAACTCCAGCAGCTTAGTCTTAAGAAAACAAACAGTCCGTTGAAAACATTGCAAGCTGCTGGTGTGTTTAGTATGGTCAAGGTCCTGGGCTCGATTTTTAAAACAAAAAATGCACATAAAAATAAACATCATTAATCATCTGAGTAATATGCATCATGATGAGACAAGCCTATTCGAATGACTGTTATTAAAAATGCTTGTCCAGTATTGAGGAGGATGTAAAGGAAACGCTACCTTTTTATACTTCTGGTGCTAATGCAACAGTATGCTCATGGAAAACATTACAAGGTTCCTCAGAAGCCTCCAAATAGAACTACTGTAGTATCCTTAAAACGTTTTCTGTGATTCTTTCAATCACTCCTTGCTGTGGTCATCAGCACTTCACTTACCCTAAGGTGTATTTACAACAAACTATTCACACTGGCTCGGCACCACAGCACGTCTGTCTTGCTGGGATGGACTTCTTGAAGAAAACTGGGTGAAATTAGATGTTCACTTTTAAGTGTAATCCATCTTGCCAGAGAGCCTTCCAAGAAATACTAGACTCTCATTCCCACTGAAAATGCTGAAAGCAATCTTTCCCTTTATTCAGCCAAGTGTCCAAGAGTTACAGCTCATTGTTAAATTTTACTAGCCTGATGGATACAAAATACTAGCTTTGGCTTTTTTGGCATACTTTTTTAAATGATTATTTCTCCTGAATGCTTCTTTTCCACTTAGACAAAGTTTTCTACGATTCTACACTCTGGTGTTGCAAATGCTGTTAAGTTTTGAAAAGCTATTTGCTTGGCATAACTATTAAATCTTTACCATCTACACTGCAAACATTTCCTTCTGAGCTTTAGAATATTTTGTCATATGAAAGTGTTCAATTTTGAAATTGTCAAGCATTTGAGTTTCCAGTACGGGCTAAGATCATCTCTACTCTTTATGCTGTTACCTTTTAGGTGTGTGTGTGTGTGTGTGTGTGTGTGTGTGTGTGTGTAAAATTTTGTGCTTAACTTTAGGTTTCAGTTGTTACTCTGAAACAGTATAAATAATACATAATTTTCTTATATTTTCAGAACGTAGGCAGTCATACTCAAAACTAAAATGCTTTAAATCTAGGTGCTTTGCTAGAAATGTATGTGAATTATTGTGAGGCATATTGGAGATATTTTTGAAAGTAAAGTAGGTGTTAAAATATGTGTGTTTTTCTCCTAACTCTTTAGATTTCTTATGAAACAATACTTGATGTGCCCTCTTTAACTAAAGGGCGGAATGTAGTCTATTTACTTTTAGTGAGAGGGCAGCCATCCTTAATTTATGCCTTCCATTTTTAAGTGTATTTGAACTTCTTTTTCCACCCCTTATTATATCTGCAGGTTGATCAAACTTTTGTTCATTTCATGTTATAAAGACCTGCTTGGGAATTTCTACCATGCTTTTGCATTTCAGTGGTTGACTTAGGTTTCTTTGTTTACCTAATCATTCACAACTAAGTCAAATAAGTACCTACTGAATTCTGGGTTAACTTCATTTTTCTTCTGTTTATTTAGTTTCAGACTTAAAAGTTAGCACACACCGTACTAGGCTTCATAATGGCATTTTCAAACAATATTTGTTTATGTTAATTCTCCTTCTCCATCCCCGTGTTACCATGTTGATCCTCATACCTCGTCTTAACCGCCAGTCTTTATGTCCCCTCCTTCCAAAATACTTCTTTCACCACTCTCATTGTCTCCTGCCAAGTTAACTTCTAACACACTCTATTTCCCTAAGTGTTTCTTCCATCCCAACATCACGAGAACATCAAAATACACTATCATTTTCCTTTCAACTTTCCTTGTGTGTCCATGAGAGCAGTGGAATGCTTAACTTCTTCTACTCGTTCCTCACTACTTCCACCTTGTCCAGCCTATAAGTTGGCAACTTTTGGCATATTTTGAGTGTTAAGAATAATATTTTTCATATAGAAATTACACGTTACTTGAGGATGTTGTGTAGCTCCAAATGGAAGCATTCCCTGCTGAAGAGAGGAGGGAAACTCAGAAGATTTAGGAAGCTAATGAAACTTACAAGGCTCAGGAAGCTTACTATATCCACATGGCCCCACCCTGAGGTCATAAAAGCAGTAAACAATTACTCAGAACAGGGGATTCTTTAGTGGAGTTGCCTATAAGTTGTGTGGGGAACACGAGTGTTGCGAGTTTCGTGCGTGGCTGCCCACGCTGTTCCAACCCCTTCCATGCTCCTGTACATAACCCTGGTAATCCCATTGGTTCACCAGCTAGGCTTGATTAGACTCATTTATTGGGTTGGTGTTTGCTACTCAGCCTGAAGTGAATTCATGTTTGTCTGTGTCTTCCCAGGGAAAGTCACAAAATGCAATTGTCTCCTAAATGGAGACAGATAGAACAAAAAAATAAAAAATGGGTTTGAGAGGAGTAATTGCATGTGCCCTGCTGTAAGTGATAGACATGCAACCCATTTGAGGGTGGGACATGTGTGGGGGCAATCCAGATATGGCTACCTTTGCGTAGTGGTTTGAATAAGAAGGGTCCCCATGGTGTCAAATATTTGAATGATTAGTCACCAGGGAGTGGAACACTGCGAGGATTAGCAGGGGTAAGGGCTGTGGCTTGTTGGAGGAAGTGGGTCACTAGGGATGGGCCTTGAGGCTTTCAAAAGCCCACTCCAGGCCCAGTGTTCATCTCTCTCCACTGGATAAGGATGTAGTTCTTAGCTACTTCTCTGCCACCATGTCAGCCTGCTTGCCTCCTGCTGCCGTGTTCCCTGCCATAATGATAATGGACTAAGTCTCTGAAGTTGTAAGCAAGCCTCAGAACAAATGGTTTCCTTTGCAAAAGTGGCCATGGCCAGTGTCTCTTCCCAGCAATAGAACATTGACAAGACACTTTCCTTATGTGGTTTGGCATGGTGTGCAACTACTGTAGTGGCTGTTCCATGCTGCCTGTTATGGGTATGACTTTTGATCAAGTCTGAGCTGTCTGAAAGTAATGTATCCTTGGAAGGAAACCTTAGGTAGTGTATTTCCTACATGGTAAGGGATGGCATACTTCCTTGATATATGGGGTCTGCCATGTAGGTATGGAGACCAATAAATGAATGCTCAACTAGAGAATATATTGTAGTCCCTGAGAGCAGCATATGTATTAGATGCAAGGGCTAACAGTATGTGGTCACAACTGCATGGTTTGGTTGTTTGTCTTTTTGAGAGAAGGTCTCTATACAGCCCTGGCTGTCCTGGAACTTGCTATATAGACCAGGCTGGCCTTGAACTCACAGAGATCTGCCTGCCCCTTCTTCCCAAGTTCTTGGATTAAAGGCATGTGCCACCATGCCCAGCAGGAGAAAATTTTTAAATAAGAAATGAAGATCCCACCACATCTTGGCTTAGAAGCTGTGAGGTAGGGGACAGACAGGGTTCAGTGTGATTGCTATGATACCAAGAAAGTGAGTAATTCCTCCTTAATTCGAAGGCTCCATAACCTGGGGCAATACAAGAGAAATCTGTTCTTTATGGAGCCATTAGGGACATTTGGTTATTCCTGGAGGAAGTCTCCATGAATATCAGGAACTAGAAGAAGTTAGAACATTGCAGAGAGAATTGGGAATGAAAGAGTCAGTGTTTTGGGCTCACTTCACCAGGCCCAATAGAGCTGTGTTCACAAGCGAGGAAAGGAAAATATTGATTCAGCAGATATTTGGGGACTGGTATGTGGCTTTAGAGGCTTTACTGAGACCCACAAGGAATGCGATCTTTATGAGTTAGAAGATGCTCTAGTGGATTTGAATGATTTAGACTAGATTACAAACTGGT
This sequence comes from Peromyscus eremicus, assembly GCF_949786415.1. Classification (NCBI taxonomy): domain Eukaryota; kingdom Metazoa; phylum Chordata; class Mammalia; order Rodentia; family Cricetidae; genus Peromyscus; species Peromyscus eremicus. The sequence continues at coordinate 40,762,097 of NC_081424.1, read as the reverse complement.
TTTGTGAAAATTTAAAGCATTAAGAGGGATGAAAATGGAGAAAATAGGTAATAGGGTCCGTCCAGGTCATTCAAAAGCAAATGTGGCAAGGTTTGAGTCAATCTAGAGTTCGGGGAGATAAATTTGAGAGAAAGCCAAATACTGTGCTAGAAGCTAGCAGGTGCCCGGAGGTTGTCAGATTTAAAACCCATATGGTGGCTCACCACAGGAACAAAACCAAAGGAATGGGAGACAGAGTGGTATAGGTGGAAAGATTCAGCTTGTCTTGGAGGTAAGCAGTTACATCCCCAGGGCACGTGTTCACATCTCCTGGGAAGAAAATATACAAGAGATGGACGTTCAACCAGCTTGGAGCCTTCTCTGTAGCCAGGTGTAGACTATGAAGAGATGGTGGCCATGCCCCTAAAATAGAACCCAGAAGACCCAGAGAACTGGTTGAAATAGAGCATGCTTTAGGTGAAAACACAATCCATTTCCCCTTTGGGCCTCAGCCATGCCTAGTTGCATTAATTGGGAATGAAGAGCTATTTAGCAGCTACTTTATCAGTAGCTGCAGATGCAGGAAGAGGCCAGATGGCTCATAGAAAATGACTATGGATCAGGGAGGGATACATGGCCATAGTATTCCTCACTCAAACAGCTGTATCCAACATTACTCTCTGGATGAAGAAATTGATACAAGTGATGGGATAATTTTATGCCATTTTGTACCTTAGTAAGTTTTAAAGAATTATCCCCTCAACAGCTAACTCCAAGGTCAAACGGCATTTGGGTTGGAATGGAAGGACATTCAGTGATCCTGCCCATCTTCTGTAAAAGGTTTCATTACACAGTGCTAACCACAGGGTGTCTTACAGATGTGGAATAACCGCCAGAAGAATACTTAAAAACAGAAGTTACAACTTTTCAATGGAAGCACCCTGCGTGGGTAGAAAAGGCAGCACCAAGATCCACAGGGTTGCTGGGAAAATTCTGGAGCTCAGAGCAGGTTACCTTTTTATTAGCTGTTAGCCATGATGGCCCCTTAGGAATCCTCATACTACAAGGGATCTTGCCACAGCTGCTGTTGGTGTGCCAGAACTAGAAGGTGGGGTCTATCTTCTGAAGACACGGAATTTGACTGTAGGACATGAAGAAGTCAGGCTGGGACTGACCCAGCAGTAAGTTCCTCCCTGTCAGATGGCGCTGGCAGTACCAGAAGGCATTGTGCAGGCTGCTGTGGGAGGATTGTCACCAATAGTCCTCCTCAGTTATGAATAACATGTGCTACGTCACACACGTTCCAGTCAAGTAGTGGCACAGTTGTCGTGGGTGTAACCAACTGCTTTCTGACCGGATGTAAAGCTTTAGCGAAAGGAGGGAACTCATGATGGTAAGATAAGACTGGGAAAAGACCTATAGCTGGGAGATCATCCGTGGGGAGGCCACTGCCATGGTTTTGTTAAATGAATGTGACGTGACCATCAAATAATTGCCCTCTAAAGCATTTGTGTTTGTCCTCTTCGATTACTGCAACTGTCCACCTGGGTTATGGAAGAATTCTTTTGGGCAGTAGGCAGTGGTTACTATGGAGACTCATAATGAAGACAGTTTTCTACTGAGGATAAGTGACTGTTGCTATGACATACTGGCCCAATGCTCAGCTATAAATGGGAGAAAGTGATCACACATCTTTATCACCTACTCCAGAACTAAAAAAATATGGAGGAAGAGTGGAGTAGAGGAAGGAATTGAGGATGAATCAAGAGGAAAAGGTGGAGTGTTCTGTAGCTCTTTTCTCTGGATTGGTACCTTCAATCTAGTATTCAGGAAGAAGAAAAAAATAAGACCTCAGAAGATTCAAGGAATTTACAAAACCAAAAAGTCCCTCCCCCTCTCCCAACGTTCTATAAGCGGTAAATAATTATTGGGTAAGAGAAATTAAGGCAAAGCTGCCTCCAGGTTGTTTCTGGTTCTTTACTGATGCAATTTTCTTGTGTTCTTACTGGTGCTGGGATGGGTTTTTCAGTGATCCAGTTCCTGGAAGTAGCCCCAAAGATCTCACTGCCTCACCAACCTAGAATTGAGCAGAATTCTTTATTTGGATTACCACTAGTGCCCTATCTGAGATCAACAACATTTGTTCTCGTCTTCCCAAAGAAAGTCACAAAACAGAGGATTTTGCATAATTTACCAAGTGAAACTTTATAACATTTTTCTTGTTAATGATAAGATTAAGACATATAACATTGACTCAATAAAATTAACTCATGTTTTTCTAGAAAATTGTTTACTTTATCAAAGCGTTCACATTGACAAACCATAAAATTATTCTGTTGTCTGTTTTTAAAAAAGTCTCATTAACAATATAGTGCTCTTTTTCATAGTTGTTATTTTTAAATGTCTCTTGTTTATTCGTGGTCACAGTGTCCACAGCCCATAGACTGTCCACAGTTTGCAACTGCTGAACTTTTATCTGACCTGTCCCATCTTCCTCATGTAAACAGTGGCAGTTTTATTGGATTTTAACCATTAGTCATAAATGCAACGCTGAATTCTCATTAAAACTTTAAATTCAGAGCTGGGGCTGGGGCTTAACATTTTAACAGCTGCCTGGCATGCATGAAGTTCTGGGTTTGATCCTTAGCATATCCAAACCAGAACATAAACTACACACACACACACACACACACACACACACACACACACACACACACGAATCTCCACGTTGTCTGGACAAATTTACAAAACTATGCCCCTCAGTCCTTCTTCTCCAAACCACATTTGTTGTACTCTGAAGGGATGAGTCATAGGCAGAAGCACAGTAGCAGTACAATGACCCTGGGACCATGCCAGAACAAAGACTCTGGTTCTGGAGAGTGGCACCAGGACATACCCAGGGGACTATCCATCTGAGGGACAGGGAAGGCTCTGTTCCAGAAGCCAGAGGCTGCCAGAGGCCAGGGATTGTGGGAAGTTGCAGTGCTTGGTGGCGTTTTCGAGTGGCACGCTTTCCAGGAGCACCTTACCATCCCCCTTTACTGAGGATTGGAGAAGTCAAGTGGACAAGGACAAATGGCTGAAGTCAAGTCATCATCCCAAGTAGGCACCAGCTCTACACCTTACAAGAGAAGAGACCATTTATTCACTTCCTTATAATGGTGCTTTTCTAGGTCACAAACTCTCTTGATTGTTGAAGACACTTTCTGTTTTCATCTGTGTTGTAGTAGAACTACAGGCTGGCCCACACATCCTCCAAAAATGTATTATCTCATTCTGGATATATGTTTTCTTCTTTTTATATTGGGAACTTGACTACTGCTCTCTAATTCAATCTTTCCTTTACTTAATAAGCTTATTTTCAAACTAATGCTATCTGCAATGGTAAAACCTTCCCATGTCAGAATTAAATTGTGCCAATCAGCTGCAGTGTTCCTTAATTTTTCTGGGGCTGACAGATAAGACAGGTTTTTCCCGGCACTGCAATTCCAAGAATTTTTGCTTCCATGTGGTCTGCAAACATTCCTGGAAGGAGACCTGACCATAATGTTTATCCGTGACAACTCTTATCAGAGGCGTGTTGATTTAGTAGACAGCCTTTAGGCGTGTTGATCCAGGTCAGGGTTTCAGAGGTTCCTAGTCTGTAGTAGGGTGAAACTATTACTTTCAGGCCCAGGGCAAGGCAGAGACACCATGGAAGAGAGGCATAGAAGGAGGAAAACTGCTCAGCCAAGCAGCAGACGAACAGCAAAGAAAAGGCAGCATGGAGAGAGGTAAGATGCGTCCTTCAGGAACACCGCCCGTGATGCAGTTCTTCCAACCAAGTCCCATTGTCCACAGTTCTGCCGTCTCCAGACAGTTGGCTCAGATTTTAATGCCATCAGTGGAGTAATCGAGCCATAAACTCAGAGCTCTTGCAATCCATTCATTTCCCAGAGTCCATCAGATGGCAACGGAACCCTCACTACATGAGTCCGAGGGGACAATTTCATAGTTAAACCATAACAACTTATTATGTACGGTTTGGCCTTTTTGTTGTATAAAGTAAGTTTCACAAAACCAGGCATGGAGAGAAACTTCAGGCTTTTCACATCAGGGTGGACTCAAATTACCAGCTAATAATCCTATTTATTGGCAATTTAGAAACCTTCAGCTTCAAGACCTTTGGTCATTTCCTATGCATTGTTAGTATTCTTGTCAACTCCAGGGAACCACCGTTTTCTTTTTGAAAACATATAATCTTCAGGGTTTCCAGCATTTGAAGTTTTATTGTCTAGGTATTTATTTTAAATAATCATTGAATTGCCAAAACCCACTAACGGTTTGTAATTGATATACACAGAGGTCGATTAGAAATTTGTTACCTAAACTCACGTCAGACTTGTGTGTCAGTTTAGCAAGTAATTAATAAGAGCCTATGTGTGAGCTAAGGGTGTGGTCCAGCAAAGGAAGGCACACTTCTAAAGAGCTCTGGGGATGGAGAGAGACAGAGTGGCTGTGAACTGAAAGAACTTGTGAAAACAAAATCATATCACTTGTTATTTGGAGGACTTAGATCAAGGAATTAATGACGTGTTTATGGACAGCTAAGTGTATGAAAAGCATTGCAGTAGCATAAGCAGACAAATGTCTGGGTCCAGCCTCTACCTCCAGGAACCTGGAAAATCTCTTCAGCAATAACTAGGTCAGGCATGAGATTGACTGCAAACCGCAGGACTGGATCTCAATAAACCCAAGCTAAGGGCACCATCAAGTCAACCTATTCTTTTCCATATTTTAGAAATGACAAGATCACTCTAACTCTAATGGCAATGTGAAGATGAGAGACCTGAAGTTGGGTGATGGGAAATGAAGTTGGAAAATGAAACATCCGAAGGAGGAAAACTAGTCTTAAACATTTGGTTAAGATAGTTTTGCAGATTTTACGTGAACATTTGAACATGTGAGGATAATATTAGGGCCCTACTCAAGGCTTGGGATGGTCCATGCAAATGAGAACCCAATATATAAGCTGCATTAGCTTCAGAATTAATTCTCTGCTCACAGCCCAATGCCTGGGTTTCAAAATTAACTGTGCAGCCCTGTACACATTACTAATCTTCTGGTCTCATTTTCTTATTTGCAAAACAAAAATATTAGTACTCATTTTATAGGGTTGCTGAGGGAATCAGTTCACATATTTAAATGGCTGACAGAAATGCTTAGTATACAGGAAAGTGTAGCCAGAAGGTTTGTCCAGTCCTGCCTGATCGTGCAGTCCCGCAGTCGCTTATAAAATAATCATTAGAGGCTTATATTATTTACAAACTGTATGGCCTATGGCAGGCCTCTTGCTAGCTAGCTCTTACATCTTAAATTAACCCATTTCTATTAATCTATGTTTTGTCACGTGTTTCATGGCTTTACCCATCTGCTGGCATGTTGCTCCTTGGCCAGCAGGCTGGTGTTTGTCTAGACTCCACCTTTCTCTTTCCTGTCTCACTCCTTGGATTTCACACCTGCCTCTAAGCTGCCTTGCCATAAGCCAAAGTAGCTTATTTATTAACCATAGGAACAACATATATTCCCAGAATACAGAAAGACATGCCCCCAGGAGGAAAGTCTTAATTTTAGAAGTATATTGATAACAGGTTGCCTAGAATTCTTACCCTGAAATCGTTCACTATGGTTCATTTGATCCTTTCTTATTTATAGGGTATGGTTTTCCTTTTTTCAATTTTCAGGTGAGAGATCCATGTCCCAGAGTATAAATGATCTTTCTCTTGGAGCACGTGGTGATTTGAATGAGAATGTCTCCCCTATACTCTGGCATTTGAACACTTGGTTCCCAGTTGGTGGTACTGTTTGGGGAAGTCCAGAAGGCATGGCATGGTTGGAGAAAGTATATCACTGGGGGGTTGGCTTTGAGGTTGCAAAGTCTCATGCCATTTCCAGTTTGCCCTGTCTGCTTTGAGTTTATAGTTCCAGATGTAAGCCCAAAGCTTCTTGCTTCTGCTGCTATGCATCTGTTTGCTGCTGTGCTTCTCTGCCACTAGGCTCTTATTCTTCTGGAACTGGAAGCCCAAATTAACCCTTTCTTCTCTATGTTTCCTTAGTTATGGTGTTTTATCACAGCAATGGAGAAGTGACTAGTACAGAGCTTTTCTCTCCACTTCTTGGCATAGTTAGGATTGCTATTGCTTTGATAAAATACCATTAACAAAAGGAACTTGGGCATAAAAGAGTTTATTTTGTCTTACAGGTCCCGAGTCAAAGTCCATCATCATCTGAGGTAGTCAGGTCAGGCGCTCAAGGCAGGAATCTGGAGTCAGGATCTGAAGAAAAGGCCATGGAGGAGTGCTGCTCACTGGCTTGCTCCTCATGGCTTGTTCAGCTTTCTTTCTTTCTTTTTTTTTTTTTGTGTGTGTGTTTTAAAATTTTATTTTATTTTATTTTATAAAACAATTCAGTTCTACACATCAACCATGGATTCCCTTGTTCTCCCCCCTCCCGCCCTCCTCCACTTTCCCCCAGCCTGCCCCCTATTCCCACCTCCTCCAGGGCAAAGCCTCCCTGGAGGACTGAGATCAACCTGGTAGACTCAGTCCAGGCAGGTCCAGTCCCTTCCTCCCAGGCCGAGCCAAGCGACCCTGCATAAGCCCCAGGTTTCAAACAGCCAACTCATGCAATGAGCACAGGACCCAGTCCCACTGCCTGGATGCCTCCCAAACAGATCAAGCCAATCGACTATCTCATCCACTCAGAGGACCTGATCCAGTTGGGGGCCCCTCAGCCATTGGTTCATAGTTCATGTGTTTCCATTTGTTTGGCTATTTGTCCCTGTGCTTTATCCAACCTTGATCTCAACAATTCTTGCTCATATAAACCCTCCTCTTTCTTGCTAATTGGATTCCCGGAGCTCCACCCGGGGCCTAGCCATGGATCTCTGCATCCAGTTCCCTCAGTCTTTGGATGGGGTTTCTAGCACGACAATTAGGGTGTTTGGCCATCCCATCACCAGAGTAGGTCAGTTCGGGCTGTCTCTCGACCATTGCCAGCAGTCTATTGTGGGGGTATCTTTGTGGATTTCTGTGGGCCTCTCTAGCACTTTGCTTCAGCTTGCTTTCTTATAGCACCCATGACCATCAGTCAAGGAGTAGCAGGCAATATCCACAATGGGCTGGTCCTTCCCCCATCAGTCACTAAGAAAATGCATCACAGACTTGCCTACAGCCTGGTCTTATGGAGGCATTTTCTCAACCGAGACTTCTTCCCCAATGACTCCAGAAATGTCCAGAACGATTAGAATGCGATCAGATCAACTTGCTCTTTGTATGCCTGTTTCTCTTAAAGAACCAGCATTTATGGCCACCTTCTGACTTCACTTGTAAACTCTGTGGCTGTGGTTTTCAAGATGTAGAAATAGGAACTGTAGTACATAGGAAAAGAGGAAGAAGTATATGCAATTCTTTCCTTTATAAATAAGGCTCCTGGGTTGGGAGCATAGCTTGGTCAGTAGAGCACTTCTCTTGCAAGCATAAATATCTGAAGTCACACAAATGAAACAGACAAACAAATAAACAAAAAGCTGGGCAGGGTTAGCAATGACTTGTAATCCTAGCAACGAGGACATGGATACAAGAGGAGCCCTAGAATTTGCTAATCAGTTACTCTAGACGACTTGGTAAGTTCTGGGTCAGTGAGAGTCCGCATTAAAAGAAAAAAAAAAAAGATGAGGCTCTTTGGGGAACTCCTGTAAATTTTCTAACTATGGCTACGGTAAAGCGTAGGCTGTTACCTAAGTTACAGAGCAGTTCTCATTTTAACTAAAGCCAATAAAGAGACACGGAGTCCTGCCCACTGGGACGCAGGCCATCTTTGTCTCTTGTCTGCCTTTTCCTAATAATTTAAATTTCCCTTGGAAATCATGAATTATAGGTAGTTTCCAACTTTGGTCTACTGCTCTTAGAATACACTTATAATTTCTTACCAGCTTTCAAGTTGCTTGCAATGTTCTCACCATCAAAACATGTCTATTTTGGTTTATTTGTAATGGATGGATTAAGTCTTACCATTGGAAAACTTTCACGATTGGATTGTTTATGGTGGTCCAGTTGCAGCTTTATATGTGCATATTTAAGAGTCATGGTGGTTAGCGTATGGAAGACACGTAGGTTGGGTTTGGCCTTCTTCATTCTGTTCCCTTGTAGGATTCTTTCAGCCCCCACAGTGGCCAGTCTGATTGCCTCCCCCTTTCATGTTGTGCTGTGACCCAATTAATTAGGAGCTGGAACAAAAGTAGAATTGAGAAGTTCTGCTTTCCCGTCAGCCACTGTCTCCATTCACCTCAAAACTATTGCCAATGTAACTCTGAAGAATAAATATCTTGGTTTTTTTGTTTTGTTCGTTCATTTGTTTGTTTGTTTGTTTTGTTTTGTTTTTAAGTTTGAACTAGGGATTCCTCACAGGCTGAGCGGATTAATAATTTTTAAGTTTAAAAATGTAGATTATCTTTAAAACTATTTCTTTCCACTGAGAAAGCAATTCCATATTTAAAACTGAATGAAAGTTTGTGACGGCCTTCTAAACCATATTCCCTGCTTTTTTCTTGTGGGATGTGTGTGTGGGGAGTGGGTACATCTGTATACATGTCTGTGCATATGTGAGGGTGTATGTATGACTATATATGTATGCAGAGGCTAGATGAGGAAGTTGGGTGTCTTCCTCTTTCACTCCCTTACTCCCTTGAGAAAGGGGCTCTCACTGAACCTGGAGATCACTATTTCAGATATGCTGGGAGCTAGCAGGCCCCGGTCAGCGTATCTCCAACTTCCTACACACCCCAGCGCTGGGGTTACAGATGAACATGGTTACAGATGGCTTTTTACTTTGTGTGTGTGTGTGTGTGTGTGTGTGTGTGTGTGTGTGTGTGTGTGTATGTGTGTGTGTGTGTGTATGTGTGTGTGTGTGTGTATGTGTGTGTGTGTATGTGTGTGTGTGTATGTGTGTATGTGTGTGTGTGTGTGTGTATGTGTGTGTGTGTGTGTGTGTGTGTGTGTGTGTGTGTGTGTGTGTTCTGAGGATCCAAAGTCAGGTACTCATGTTGGTGCAGCAAGTGTTTTTACCTGCTGAGCCATCTCTCAAGCCCTCTCTCCTCCTCTTTCTTTACTATTTTATTTCTACCTCCAGCTAAATTAAAGGGGACTTTTATGATTCTTCTAGTGTGCAACAAGTGAACATGGATAGAATGAAGTTTTGAATGCGGTGAAGCCATTAACTGTCAATAGAAAATAACAGGAGAGATGGAGGTCAGCAATACAAAAATTATAAATGATAATGACTTCTACATTTTTTCACTCTTTTTGAATCCCTAGAATAGTCTCCACTGAGCCGCATAACTCCCTAGAGACGTGGAGAAATAGAGCACAGGATTTGACTCCCTTCCTAAAGACCCAGAGAAGAAAAGAGGAAGACACGCAGGGTAATTAGTAACAACAGAACTGACCTCTCTTAGGGTTAAAGTATTTCAAGACCCCACTTCCTAGAAATTTTTTTTAAAAGGACCTTTTTTCTTCGCTATTAATGGAAAGTTACAGCAACTCCAGGAACTTCAGGCTGTGAATTTACCATCTGGGAGAACATTAACGAGTTGGAATGTCTTACTCACTCTTCCGTGATCTCACTATTAATAGCTGTAATTCAAGTGTAGCATAAAGGTTTAGAGAATGCTCATCCCTCCCCTGGAAATTAAATTCCTACTTTCTTGTACACTGGAATGGGTAATAAAAGGCTTAAAAGACATGGGTTTGGGTATAAAACTCTGTTAGTTTTACTTTATTTTATTAATCCACCTATCCCAGCATTCTTAACCTTCCACCTTTCTTTGTGTTTTAACTAGTAATTTGGAATGCCCCTCTGAGCACTTGATAATCTTTTTAATTTTTGAGACAAGGACCATCAATGTAGCTCTAGCTGTCCTGAAATGCAATATGTAGACTAGGCTAGCTTCGAACTCAGAGATTCTCCTGCCTCTGTCCTAGGAGTGCTAGCATTAAAGGCACGTGCCACCATGCCCAACTTAATGAAAATCTTTTAAGAAAGAAGAGCAATGAACAGAATTCTTTATGACTCTTGTCCTTCTGAGACAACTCAGTGACCTGGGGTACTGGACCATTCTGTAAAAGTCCTGATAATCCAGGTAGGGAAATAGAAACAATTAGATACTTGACATTTTTAAAAAAAAGTCTTTTGGATCAGAAGGTTCATAATGGTAAAGAGAACCTATAATATTTCTATACCCAGAATGTAAAATTTTGTAGAATTTGCCTCAACTAGATGTACCAGATAGAAATCACGTAGCCTGGGGAAGACATGATGGTCATTGAGAAGTTAGTACAATTACATCACGAATTCAGTCTCTAACCCACAGGTATTTGTGTTGGTTCAATTGGGTAAGTTTACTGAAGGCTAATTACATATGAATAGGAGCCGATACAAAAGTGAGGCTGAGTTTCTTCCTACTTAGAGCTTGGCAACTGAACAACTGGTGAGTTGAGCCCCTTTTCCTAACCTGTCTCTCAATATAGGTCCATGTGGAGCCTTTTGCTTCCGAAGATAAAATGAGCTCAGCTTATTTGCCTCATCAAGTATCTTCATCTTCTCTTTCATGGTCCTTTGTGGAAGGAAGAGGGGCAGTCCCAGGTTTTATGTGTGTTGGTTAGTACTCATTGTCAGTCACTCGAATGGATTTAGAATTATCTTTGGATTCTGAATCTCTGAAACATCCTTGTGGATATGTCTGGGAGGGCATTCCAGTGAGGACTAATTAGCTGGGTGAGGAAGACGCTCTGCATTTGAGTGGCACTCGCCGATCTGCTAGGGGCCTGACAGAATGAAAAGGGTGGGAAGGTTCATCAGCATCCCTGCTTCTTGGCTGCTGGGAAGTGAAGAGCTGTGCTATGTTATACCCTCCCTACTGTGACAGATTGAACCTGTGCAACTGAGCCAATATGTCCTTTCCCCACTTAGACTGTTTCTGTCTGGTACTTTGCCATGGGGATGAGAAGAGTGACCAATATAGTATGTGAGTTTGCTTTTTGCTATTTTGCTAAAGGTCCATATCTTTCTGTGACCTATAGCCTTTGAGTGTTCCAGTGGGCTCTTCTATATCTTATTCCATTGACATTGTTTTTATTCTTCTGTCAGACCTCAGTGGGCTTCTGTCTTGATTTCTTTCTTTATGTGCAGAATAAACACAGAATAACCTTTCTATAAAGTAAGGTAAGGTTTTAAAAATATCAAGATATTGATGAGTCCCTACATACAAATTCAACAGGATATTTGGTTAACAGATGGGATGGGGGAGATTACAATAATGAAACTTCATTTAGAAGGAAGGACTTATCTTTAAAACGAAACATTCAGAAAATGTAGATGTGTTTAGTACTGTCATCCATTTTGCTCTTTGAATTGTCTATTTTTATATTTGAATTCCCATGATTTTCCCTCACATACAGAACGTTGTTGGAAGAAATAAATGTTCTTAGCCACAGACCTTACAGGTGTTGACCTTCTGTGGCCCATTTCTCCCCCTATCTCTCTAAAGCACTGCCGTGTTCTAATTACTTGTGTCTCTGTACTTCAGTCTCCACAGAGGTTCTCATGATCTTTTTTTTTCTCTGCCCCATGCTCTGATGATCACCCACTGCATTAGCTTCATTTTTTTTGTTGCGATGATAAAATATCCTGGAAACAGCAACTTAAGAGAGAAACGGTTTATTTGGACTCGCAATTTAAGGGTACAGTCAATTTAATGGGGGAAATGATGACAGTGAGTTTGAGGGGGTTGGAAGTCTTGCATCGGTAGGCAGGAATCAGAGAGTGATGGATGCTTACGCTCAGACAGGGTTCTCCTTTTCATTTAGTTCTAGACAGCCCATGGAATAGCACCCATGTTCAGAGTGAGTCTCCTTACTTCGATGAACATAATCTAAATAATCCCTCACAAGCATATCTAGAAGCTTGTTTCCTCCATGATTGTAGGTCCCAGCAGGTTGACAGTCAATGTTAAGCATCATATCTGTCTTCAATATGCATGTCACCATGGGCTATATGAAACATTTTAGACTTTCAATTATAGTAATAACTGATGCAGTGGGCAGATCCCATGGAAAGACTCTGTATGTGTTACCTTATGTTGTCAGTGGGACTGCTTTTTAAGGTTAAGAAAATGGATTTAGAAACTTATTCAAATTCAAGAAGTAGGCAATGAAGAAGTAGAATAGAATTTCAGGTTTACACCATTACAAAGTTCATGTACTCAGTCTAAGCAAAGAGTATTGAAAAGAAACTCAGGGAGGAGTGGCTTCAGGTAATGAAGAATATTAGGAGTTTGCAGAAGTAATACGGGTAGGATGTTGGGGTAAATGAATGGGAGTTAGGAGGGTGAATGAATGGGAGTTGGGAAGGTGAATGAATGGGAGTTGGGAGGAGAAGCATATGGTATAAATATCACAGTGAGAGAATTGGCTATACTTGGTGTTTCATTGACAGGAAGGCAGAGAAAGAAGTCAGGAAAATGCTACAATCCTTAGTGGCCATGCCCTTCATTGTTGGAATCTGAGCCAAGCAGAGTACAAGCATACTTGGGGTTAATGTCTTAAGTGTAGTCTATCATATTCCCCCACAACCCCAGAGTGACTGAGTTTTGTCCCTAAAGCCCTTTTGTCTCAAAGCCTAGAACTGAGTCTCTAATTGTATTGCCCAAGGGCAGCAGAGGACAGACACCACCTAGACAACAGAAATCAATGCTTTGCTTTGAATCTCAAAATAGAGATTCTTGGAGTCTGTGCTGTGTCACTGGTTTGAAATTGTGTTTTTTTGATTTGGAAGATGCTTGATTAATGGGAGTTATAAAAAGGTTTTCTCAAAATTGCAAATCTCAGCTTTGAGTCTTGAATCATACACAGATTACCATAATAAAGTTTTGATGTTGAGCTGGGATGGTGACAGTAGAAGTTTTCACTAGGAAGGAAAAGGAAATAAAAGATCTTGGGGGGCAGGCTGGAGATGACTCAGTTGGTAAAATTCATACATGCAAGTATGAAGACCTCATTCTGTATTCCTGCCACCCATGTAAAAGCCTGGGTGCTGGTGGCATGCACCAGTAATTCCAGCACTGGGGAGGTGGAGACAGGAGGATTCCAGGAGTTTCCTGGCTAACCAGTCTAGTGAGTCAGTAAGCTCCAGGTTCAGTGAGACACATCTCAAAACATAAGGTCAAGAGTGACTGAGGAAGACATCCAATGTTGTCCTGTGGCCTCTACATGAGCATCATGGGGAAGCACAGCCCACAAATGCATATACAGTACCTGTGCTGGAGCACCAGTGTGCACGCATGCGTGCACACGTGTGTCACACACACACACACACACACATACACACACACACAGTGAGTCAATTGGTGGGTCTAATCCATACTCTATTGCCACCCACCAAAGTGAAAAAAAGAGAGGGATTGGCGGTGGGCATATGGGTAGAAACCCCCAACTGCTTTAGAATAACCCCAAAGCCTGAGGATTTCCCTTCCAGAGAGCCTTCACTCAGTGTAATTCTTGAACAAAAGGCTCCTTGGAATGCAGCAGGGAACCTAACAGTTATTACCAATGTTAAGAAGGGAGTGAGGTATGCAGTCTGAAATTACATTGTAGCTGGAAGTTTTCCTGTATCCCTTGCAGTCCGCAGCCCTGCAGTCCCACAGCTGTTCAGACCCAAGTAAACACACAGAGGCTTATATTATTTTTAAACCATGGCCATGGCAGGCTTCTCACTAGCTAGCTCTTATATCTTAAATTAACCCATTTCTATAAATCTATACATTGCCACATGGCTCATGGATTATCAATGCTTTACATCTTGCTTCTCTTGGTGGCTGTTGGCAGCATCCTCTCTTCTGTCTTCTCTTTCCTCTCTCTCTAGTTAGAATGTCCCACCTAACTTTATTCTGCCTCACCATTGGCCAAACAGCTTTATTTATCAACCAACCAGAGCAACACATATTCACAGCATACAGAATGACATCTCCATCATTTCCCCTTTTTTTGTATTCAAAAGGGAGATTTTTAACTTCAACATAGTAAAATTACATATAACAAAACAGTTATCGAGCAAGAATTATAGTTATAATATCTAGTCTATTTGTATTTTATAAAATTAAAGGAAATATTCTATCTATCCTATATTTGTGAGTCTAAGTTTTCATATCTAACTTATCTTTTCTTGTAACTAAGGAAAACTATAACTATCCAGTCTTCAACTACATCAAAGACCCCAGAAGGATATACTATTACCTAAGTAAACAAGAAGAGCATTGTAAGCAACTTCCCAAAATCTAGAATGACAGAGACAGTTGCCTGCCTAGACAGTCATCCAAAGTTCCTCTGCAATGTTGGGGCATTTATCTTTAGCCCACAGGCCTAGAGTCTCTCAGTCACTTCCCTCAGTGATGTGCAGAGAAACCTCAGGTGACTGTCTAGGAAGCTGGCTATTTCTGTCATAACTCATTTTTTGGAAGTCACTTGTTTGCACTTCCTGTTTTACTAGGTAATATTATTTCCTTCTCAGGTCTCTGAGGGAGTTGAAGATTAGATAGTTATAGTTACAGTTTTCCTTGTTAACAAATTCAGAAAAAAACTCACTAAGAGGTGTTAAGTGTACACGTTTAAAAGACATCATGAAATAGTTTTCTGTTGGTAATATAAGTTAGGATAGAAAGTGAATTAGGTACATTTTGGACTCATCAAAATAGGATCGATAATGGAATATTTTCTCTGAATTTGTCAAATGCAAATGGACTAGACATTTTTGATGTATTTATTGCTTGTATATATTGTATATAGTTATTGTACTTATTATATATAGTTTTTCTTATATTAGTTATAACTTTTTTATTTTTTTATTTTTATTAGACAAAAAAGGGGAAATGTGGTGATATTTTATTTGTGCTGAAATGTGGTGATATTTTATTTGTGCTTTAATAAATAAAGTTTGCCTGGAGATCAGAGGAAATAGCAAGCCATTTTAAGTAAACAAAGAAGTCAGGCAGTGGTAGCACATGCCCTTAATCCTATCACTTAGCAGGCAGGATCTCTGTGTGTTCAAGGCCACACTAGGGAACAGAGCCAAGTGTGGTGACACACGCCTTTAATCCCAGTACCAACCATAGATTTCTGGAGGTCTGTACAGACAGGAAGTGACAGAGCTGGCCAGCATGAGGAAATAACGTAGCTAGACAGAGCAAATCAGATGGCAGAACAGCAAGGCATATAAGCATGGGTAGACAGGAAGTCATGCTCTTTGGAAGCTGAGAAGTTGGTTAGGTGAGGTTAGCTCGTTGTTTGTCCTCCATCTTTCTCTCGGGCTTTAACCCAAATTTCTGGCTCCATGTTTTTTATTTATTAAGACCATTTAGAAATTTGTCTACATTACATTCCTCATTTCTACTCCTCATGTATGAAGTGCAAGCAATCTAGAACGTTCTGCATATCCTTCCTGGACATGATGTGAAGGGGTGAGAGAACTGGAAAAGGCCAGAGACCAAGATGCAGAGCTGCACGTGGGGAATTGCCAGGACATCGGCATGGGAAGGGTGGATGCTGAGGGACTAGGATAGGTGCAGCTGTGCCTCACAATGTAAGTCTCATCTCAGGACTAGAGACCAGAGGACCCATCTGGATCACATCAAATGCCCCTCAGGCAGGGAAGGGTGGCAGACTATATTGTAATTTCCCTCCATGCGACTGAACATATAAAGACCTCGAGGCAGCAAATTACATCTAATAATACAAGTGGGCAGGAGAAGATGAAAAGGGCCTGGGCAGGTACTCAAAAGGTAATTTTCTTAACCAGGGAAGTGGTATAGGGTATGCATTGGGAAGACTGTAATTGACTTAAGGTGGTATGTGGAAATACAGAAGGCTCTTTGGGCTGATGTTTATGACACAGTCTGCTGAGTTATAGGAAAACGCATTTACAGGGTTCTGAGTCAGAGTCATTGAGGATTCATTTTGACATCTCCCTAGACTGCTTCAAATCCCATTTGTATTTACGGTCCCAGAAGCTCCTTGCTTTGATTATTTATTCTTGATGCTAAACTCAGATATTGTATTTCAATGTCAATTTAATACAACTTACTAAAATCTGTTTGCTTTGTGAATATAGATAATCAGAGCAATATCTCATTGTAATTACACAGCAAAAACAGAGAAGGTAAGAGGAGAAAATGCTGGAAGCCAAAAAGAAAATTCAGTTTTTGAACATAAAAATTTAGTTTTAGAATATTTAAGTGGACGAGGGACATAGTCACATAGCACAGCAAGTTTCCATTGGGTTTGTGAAGCACACTTGTCACAACAAACAAGTCAGCATTGATACCTCTTTACTTGCTAAGATCAACTGCTCACTCAGTTTCTTTATTTTTAACCAGGCATCTTTTTCTGTCCTACGTAGGGTTCTACATTACATTTACTTGTCATGTTTCCTAGCTCCTCTTGGAGAGGACATTGCTGGCTTTTATTAGGATACTTCCTGCAGCTAGCAAGCATTCCATTATTTGAATGCATTATTCACAAGCTGTATGAGCATATTCCTAGAAGCTACATTCATTGGATTTTTCTGTAGCAAATACACTGGGATTCTGCATGCTTACTGTTTTATTCCCTTAGAGGTGAGCTGCAGTAATTATGAACAGTAAATTTAAAAAAAAAAGAAGGAGGAGGAGGAGGAGCAGAGAAGGAGAAGAAGGAGAAGGAGAAGAAGGAGAAGGAAAAGAATGAGAAGAAATTATGAAAGAATGTTTTACTTTCTTTGTAATTTAAGCCTCAGTTTACCCCTGCTCTTTGTATTCTATTGCTATCTGATGTGCTATTTTTTTCACATAGTGAGATCCCAGGAACTGTCTATTAGACCTATATGCTCACTCATTTTAGTGAAAGAAGAGACCATTGTTTTGTATTATAATAAACAAATGTGCAGACTGTTCTAGACTAATAGTGCCAGTGCACAATGGAATCTACTTTTGCAGACAGACATGAATTAACTGTATGTCAACAATATTAGTCTATTAACTTGAAACTTTGTCTCTGTAACAACTTATTTACCAAAACAAGAAAATGAACATATGACTGACTGAATGAATGAATAAATGAGACCTTATAATGTGGTTCCAACTATTGAACTGAGTATCAACATTGTAACTGAGGTAGGCATTTTTATGCACATTATTTCTGATGCTTTAAGTAATCCTTCGTTGTTATTCAGAGTCACCTTCAGATAAATCAATCGCTATTCTTAGTTTTGTAGATTTTGCAGATAACCTCTGACAGGCTTATTGGACTAGAATGCAGTTAAAAGCAGATATTCTAAAGAATTCATACTGAAGCTTTCTCAGGATTGCAGGGGCTGTCTAACATTGCCCTCTCTATGTTAAAATCTTGGCCGTTTTACAATATGAATCAGAAATCGTTTTCTTAAAAGGGGCAGGAAGTATCTATCTTAGCCTCCTTTATGGATGACACTGTCACTAACATGACTATACAACTACTCACACTGTAGCCTTAAAGGACAACTGACTATATATTAGTGGAAATGTATGGCTGTCTCAACAAAACTTTATTGAAGAAAATTGGAGACAGGTCCGATTTAGTTCATGAATCATAGTTTTCTGTGTCAGATATGTGATACAGAATCCTGAAACTTCTTGATGGTAGCATTGCTCTGCATTGTTTTGCCATTGCTAGTGACAAAACCAGCCCTTATCAATTTATCTGTGAAAGAAAGCCTTGCTAAGCAAATACTTTGTCAATCTTCTTAATTTTTATAGTACAGTGTTAATTTTACTGTAAGAGGTGGTAAACATCACAAACAATGAAATACTCTTAAAACATCTTCTCTTTAGCAGTTGTTCAGATAACTCTAAGTTTAAAAAGCAAAGGATTTCTATTTGTAAGTTATCATTAAATCAAACACATTTAAGTATGCAATACAACATTTAAACATCTGGGGTTTTAAGTGAGAAAGACTGAGGAAGACTGAATTTTGTAAAGCATAGACTTTCTCCAACAGAACTTTTATGCTAACGTTGTGAAAGGGAGTTCTCTCTTGAAATAATGAGATGTTAATAAATAAGAAGACAATTGGTAGTAGCTATTCAGATGAGTTCAGAATGGTGCCATATGGTTGACATGTTATAGAAGCCATTCGTATCTTTTATATGAAGGCTAAAAATGTAAACAATTAAAATAATGCTGACTATACAAGTAGTTTAATGGCTAAATAATATAGAAAAATAAAAGGAGACAAGAAGGAAAAGGAGTGTGTGTATGAGTATTTCATGAATCCATTTCCTCTTTCTTTTTGGCTTTGTTTCTTGCCTTTATGAGAATTTTAATGTCATTATTTCAGAAGATCATTATCTTAACTTCCTGGTAACCAACAAGAACAATCTTTTAAAAATGCTATTAGGGTAAATTATGTAACCACAAGACTAACTATGAGAGAATGAAAAAAAGAATCACGATAAATCTGAAAACAAGTTACAAAATGGCTATCATCAAATTGTATCTATCAATATGTACACTGAATGCCAATGGATTCACTCTCCAATTAAAAGACATGATGGACCAGGCATAACACTGCACACTTGTAATCCCATCAAACAGAAGACTAAAGAAAGGGATCATGAACTATGGTCCTGTGTATGCTATATAGTTTCAACTTCTCTGCCTCCAACAAAAAAGGCTGAGAGAAATTGAATTAATTAAAAAAATTAATTCATCTACATGCTCCTTACAAGAAACTTATCTCATTTCTAAGGCCGCGCATGAACTAAAAATAAAGGGATAAGATGCTCCATGAAAATGGAATCAACAAGAATATAAGAGTAGCCATTCGTAGATAAAATAGGCATTAAGTCAAAAGCAACAAAGAGACAAAAAAAAAAAAGTCATTGCAGTGGGTGGAATGAGAATGGCCCCCATAGGCTCATGTATTTGAATACTTGGTCCTCAGTTGGTGGAGCTATTTGGGAAGGATGAGGAGATGTGGCCTTGTTGGAGAGGGGTGTCACTTGGGACAAGCTTTCAGGTTTCCAAAGACTGGTCTGATTCCCAGTGCTTTCTCACGCAATCTCTCCCCCCTCCTCTTCTTCCCTCCTCTCTGCCTCATGGTTGTGAATCAAGATGTCAGCTCTCAGCTGTTTCTTCTGCTCAGCCATCATGAACTCTAACCCTTTGAAACATTAAACCAAATTGAAATTTATTTGGTTATGATGTTTTATCACAGTGATAGTAAAGTAACTAAGACAGAAGTCATTACATAATGATTAAGGGAATGACAAGAGGAAATAGCACTTATATATAGCCCCCCCCCAATACCTAATATATGAAACATTTCTTGAGAATGGAAAGGAAAATAGACTCTAATACAATAAAATTAAAGATATTTAGTATCTTACTTTTAGCAATGGAAAGATTATCCAGAGGAAAACCGACAAAGAAATACAGTTAAATTGTGCTCTAGAACAAATGGGCATAACACATATTTACAAAACATTTCAGTTAATGGCTGCAGGATACACATTATCCTCATCAGCACATGGAACATTCTCTAGGATAGATTGTATGATAGATCATGAAATAGTCCTTAACAAATTAAAATTAAAATTGAAAACACATTAAGTATCTTTCCTAACCATAATGAACTAAAAAAAAAAAATCAGTAAGGAAAACTGAAAATCATGGAAATTGAACTACTTATTCATGTACAAATACTGGGTTATGAGAAAGTCAGGAAGAAAATTATAAAAATTCTTAAAATAAATGAAAATTTAGGGGATAAAGTAAACAGTACTGAAGGAGTTTTATAGCAATCAAGAGATATATCATATTCAAATATTACCAACTATTGCTACATCTAAGGAAAGCAGAGAAATAAGAATAAATAAAAATCAGTAGAAGAAATAGTGATGATCAGAGCAGAAATAAGTGAAATAGAGGTTTTAAAACAATATAAAGCATTGTTTCTTCAAAAGATTACTAAAATTGGCAAAGCTGTAGCCAGACTAAGAGAAAAAGAAAGATTCAAATAAAATCAGAGATGGAATCACAGACACCATAAACACAAAAGACAATAAATAATTACTTTGAACAACTGTACCTCACCCAGTTCAATAATCTAGGAGAACAGACAAAATCCTGGAAATATATAATGTATTGAGACAGAATCATGAACAAATAGGACAGACCATTAACAAGGAATGTGACTGAATAATAATAATATCCCTTCTCAAACAAAATCATGGAACCAGTTTCTCAGCTGACTTCTATCAAACATTTAAGGAATTAATTCCAATCCTTTCATACCCAATTAACAAACACAGGATTATTCTGATATTAAAATGATAAGATGGAAAACTACACACTAATCTTGAACCAAGAGGCAAAAACTCTCCAACAAAACCCAAGTAAGTCAATTCTAACAACAAAATAAAAAGATAGTTTACCATGACCAAGTAGAAGTTACTCAAGGATGTAAGTATAGTTCAGTACATACAAGCCTATAAATGTGCCTTGTCACATCCATACAATGAAAAACACAAGCCATATGATCATCTCAATAGATGCAGAAGAGACACTTAATAAAATTCAACATCTATTGATGATAAAATTGAACAAATTAGGTATAGAATTAATATGTGAAAACAACAAAAGCCATCTACAAAAAACCAACAGCTAATAGAAGACTATGACTTTTAACATTTCAGGGAAATAAATATAAAATATACTTTAAAACATAAAATGTGCAAATTCTTCTATTTATTTTACTTTAAAAATTATTTGAAAACTTAAAACAACCAAAACAACCCACAGCAAGTGCTGTTGTGGTTTGGGTATAAAATGCACTCCCAACCCCGTGTTGAAGTTTAATCACCAATGCAGTGCTCAGAGGTCAGGGGTGGGGGTGTTGGTGCTTTAGGTTACACAGAGACAGGGTTTCTCTGTGTAACAGCTCTGGCTGTCCTGGAATTTGCTTTGTTTACCAGGCTTTGAACTCACAGAGCTCCTCCTGCCCCTGCCTGCTGAGTGTTGGTATTAAAGGCTACCAACAAATCTCATGGA
Source organism: Peromyscus eremicus (assembly GCF_949786415.1). NCBI lineage: Eukaryota > Metazoa > Chordata > Mammalia > Rodentia > Cricetidae > Peromyscus > Peromyscus eremicus. Next base: position 40,740,966 of record NC_081424.1, on the reverse strand, counting down.
GTTGCTGGGAAAGGATACAAATTCTGAGACAAGGCTTACAGAGACGTAGGAGGTCACCCTTGAAGGGTATACCTTGGCCTACAGCCCACTCACCCCACCCACCCCTGCCTCTCTTCTTCCTGGTTGTCATGAGGTGAGCAGCCACATACTCCTGCCACCATAACCTTCTGCCTTAGCTCATGAGCATAGTAATAGAGCCAGCCAACCATAAATCAAGACCTCTGACACTTTGATCCAGAATAACTATTTCTTCCTTCAGCAAGTTTACCTCAATTATTTTTGCCATCATGACAAGACAAACAAATCAAAACAACAAAACCCCAAAACTAACCCAAAATGTAACAGACTATATCTACTTTTTAATTAAATAATTGTCAGTAACAGCATGAAGGAAAAAGATTAATTAAAGTATGTTACTCATGGATATAAAACTAAACAATGAGTTTCATGAAAATTGTTTAGTTGTATAGTGTAGCTGAAGACTTTTTTGTCCCACTTGGCTCCCGCGGTCCCACAGTTCCGCAGCCACTTAGACCCAAGTAAACACCCAGAGGCTTATATTAATTAAAACTGCTCGGCCATTAGCTCAGGGTAACTACTGACTAGCTCTTATACTTAAATTGAGCCTGTTTCTGTTAATCTGTATGTCACCACGTTTCCCGTGGTGCCATACATGCCACTCCCTGGACATCAGACTGACGTTTCCTGACTCAGCATTCCTCTTCCAAGAATTCTCCTTGTCTGCTTATCCCACCTATACTTCCTGTCTGGCTATTGGCCAATCAGCTTTTATTAAACCAATGTACAAAAGCATTATCCCACAGCAGTATAGTGTTACTATGAAAGGCTACATATACTGTAGGTCCACATGAACAGTGGTATTACATGAAATAAGCTCTTATACAAGTCTTTATACAAACACGTATAAAAGGAGAGATTTCATCAAAATATGTACAGTGAATATCTCTGGGCTTTAGGGAAATTTTCATTTTCTTTGTTCATTCCTCCAGACCAGTGTTTCTCAACCTTCCTAATGCTGTGACTCTTTAATACAAATCCCCATGTTGTGGTGACTTTAGCCATAAAATTATTCTCATTACTACTTCATAACTGTAATTTTACTACAGTTATGAATCATATTTTGCTACTTTGTAACTGTAATTTAGATACTGCTATGAATCATAATGTAAATAGCAGGATGGTCTTAGGCAACCCCTGCAAAAAAGTTGTTAACTCCCAAAGGGGTGGTGACCCACAAGTTGAGAACTACTGTTATATAGATTTTTTTTCCTCAATGAGAATGGATTATTTTTCTAAGATATATATCTTATAACCATGAAGATCAATCTAAAACAATTTCAATATTAGAACTTGCTCAAAAAATGATCCATTTTATTCTGGGCCATATACCTATGCTGAGGAAAAAGATCATGAACTCCAGACTAGCCAATGTTACATGGTGAGGTCCTGTTTCATACTCTTGCCCCCATGAGGACATAGAATGATGAAATGAACTTAAAAAATATGACTCAACTATATGTTGCTTATAAGGCTATGCTGTTTCTCATGTTCTTTGCAGTTAAGTGTAGAATGTGAGAATTTTAATGAAATCTGAGCGGTCAATGCTACTGGACAAAAGCTTTAAGGAGATGTAGATCCCTTTTGGAGTCCTCTTTCCTCTTCTCCAAACCATGTGGAGACAATAAATATACTTCAGGTGGTGGTAAAACTGCAAACTAGAAAACCCTGACTCCATCAATCGCCATCCATAGAAAAGTCACCATCTAAACAGATATGCCCATTCTGGATCCTCAAATACAGAAGAAAATCCTGATAATACCTTCGTGCTGGTATGCATTTTGAAGCATGTATGTATATATACTCTAATAATATAACTCACCCTATCAAAGCTGAACTCCTGAAGATTTTCTTTAATAGTATGAGATTGTATATCTTTTATTAGATTACAGAGAATTAAAACTCATCTGCTTTTGTAAACTCTGTCACCAACAAATAGGATCTCTTATTTTATATTATTTATCACTATAGTCCACACACTTCAGGATGCATTTTAGTGAAAATGAAAGACAGTAAAGGCTGGGGAACTAGTCTGGTGGCAGCAAACTTGCCAGGATTTGAACTGATTTACATCCAGCAAAACCAAATAGACCATCTTAATTGAGGGGTGATACCCGAGGCATGAGATTTCCACCCCCAGGTATTGGCACAGTCAACTGCTTTGGCAAAAAAGTATTTGAAAACGTTAGGAAGCACAGCCTAGTGTTTTGAAGAATTTCAAACTGAATTCTAAGCACCACTTTTCTCTTGCTTAAAAAAACAAAATCAAAAAAACGCTTTCTATGAGACATTCTGAAAGTATCACACGTACAATTTCATAAAAAATTGTAACCATGTCCAAAGCAATGAGAAATGTTAGTTTTGAATGCCTGTTAAGACATTTAGTTTCCTGAAGTATGAAAGGGAGACTTTTCTGCTGAATTCTTTTTTTTTTTTTTTTTTTTTTCCAATGGTGGGAAGCTGGCAACATTCCTGTTGGGAATCTCTTTGGTGCAAGGGCCAGATATCACACTTTAGTGTAGGCTGCATATTCTTGACCTGGCTACAGACATCTGCAGCATGTTTGCCTTCCCTTAGAAACCCTTGGAAAGAACAACTATATCCCCCTACACAAGGTTTCAAAAGCAAATTGATCAACAGACTTTAGATGTACAGTATTTGCATTGCCAGCTTTAAGTTTGTCTGTGTTGTTTCTAATGACCCATGTGTCTACTTTCTACAAGACGTTTAGCAGAGGAGGTGGCAATTGTGCTGGGAAGGTCCTCTGGGTAGGGTCTACAGCAGACAGGGAGGATACTTCTGACTACCATGTAGTAGGTCTTTGTAGAGAAAGAATATATTTTTTTGGATTCCAAGAACCCACTCCTAGACTTGATTCCCATGATGACTAGAATATCTGTCATAAGCCTTTCCTTGCTTTGCAGAATGCCAGTTTAAGTCCTTTTCTTTTCTTTCTTTCTTTTTTTCTTTTTCAGCACTGAGAATGGAACCCAGGGCCTTATGTATGCTATGCAAGCTCTCTACCACTGTCCTATATTCTCATTTTTAAAAAGGGTTGTGTTTTGTTGCATTAGAAAGATAAACACATTTATATATTCAAAAACCATACTTATCTCAACAGAAATAAAAAAGTTTAAAATAAAATATAAACTCAGAAGGAAAAAAAATGTACTTTTAAGTTATATAAGAAATTCCCTGAGAAATTTAAAGAACTCAGGGATGATTGCTAATTTTAATTAGCCAAATACTTCAAAAGGTACTATTTACACTTAACACATAGAAGAATAGAAATTATTTTAAAAGTTTATTTTGACAGTAGTAGAGCAGGATTAGGGTGGTCCCAAGAATTCCAATCAAGAAATGTCCAGCGACCCTGTCACCCCCGGAATACATCCTCCCTTGACACTCAGCCTTCTCATTGGGTTTCCATCCTCCTATGGCAATTACCCAGAATGGTACTGTAAAAACCAAGGGGCTCATTTGGAAGCTCATAAAGTGATAATGCCGACTCAAAGGATTACAATCATTCTTCCCTTGGCCCTGATTCCTGCATGAATGAATTGCATATATAAATGTAATCCAAATCCAGAAATGATGGAAGCCAGAAAAAAATATGAATCACTGAGAAAGTAGAGTGGAAGATCAGGCTTGGATGAAAATTATACTTGTGATTTTACTACAGAAGCTTTACACAAAACATTTGGATAATTTCAAACATTCTCTCTCTCTCTCTCAGTTAGCACTAAATATTCCCTTATGTTAATTCCAGACTAGTACAAATTTACTTTGTTTTGTTTTTGTTTTTTGAGACAGGGTCTCTCTGTGTAGCTTTACACCTTTCCTGGAACTCACTCTGTAGCCAGGTGGGCCTCCAACTCACAGAGATTCGCCTGCCTCCTGAGTGCTGGGTTTAAAGGTGTGCGCCACCACCGCCTGGCACAAATTTACTTTTAACTGTAGCTTCAGATACTCCTAGGCAGGTTTTGTTTTCATTCTTATGTTTTTAAATAACCTGTGCTTTAACAACTTTGAAGTTTCTCAGAATACAATAAAATGAATAGTGTACTAGTTTTCTGTTGCCGCTGTAACAAGGTCCCGAAAATTTAGTGAATAAGTCAGACCAGATTTATTATCTGACAGTTCTGGAGGCCAGCATCTGATAGAAATCTCAGGGGGCTAATACTAAAGTGCAACAAGGTTGGGTCTTTTCTTCTTCTTGGAAGATGCATGATTGACGCTGTTTCCTTGTGGTTCCCAGCTTCCTGCGGCCACCCATATTCCTTGGCTCTCTATCTCCTTTTCCATCTTCAAAGTCTACAAAGGCAGATCAGTCCTTCCTACACACCCTACTCTGCTCTGCTCAAGTCTGGAAAAAGTTCTCTGCTTTTAAGAATGCATATGATTAGCCAACAGGGCTGGCATGAGGTTGCATTCAGGAGCGGAAGCAGGAGAACCAGACTACATTAGCAATTGTTACATTAACTACATGACTATAATTTGATGAGGACAACTAGAGCAACGGCTAATAACACTTGGATGTTTTTATTTTTAATTGTAGGAAATGCAGCTTCACATAAAGTTATAAAACATTAAAGATTCATGTTTGTCCTCATCCAATACCAGAGACTTCCTTGTAGAGCTCTGCTATTATGCTCAAAGGAGCCCTCAAGAGATGCTGTAGCAATGTCCTCCTGACAGTGAGTGAATTTCCATAATCGTAGAAAAATCCAATTATATTCAAGACCTTTTGCTGCTTCCATGAGCTTTTGTAAGGGACCATGGTGACCTCAAGCTTTGTTTTATCTCCTATTAGTTTGGTGTTTTATCAGACAGTGCCTGGGAAAGTGAGGTACCCACTCTTGTGAATTATTCCTTTCCTAATGAGGCTGCGAGATTTGTAAGCAGAAGTGATGATATCTGATATGCCCTTTGTCTTTCCCATAGTTGAGGGCACTTTAAAACAGTGAGTGAATATTCATGAAGTGATTAAAAAAATCAACCAATTAAAGAACTCCACTGAATTTATATGCACATTAGCAACAATAGCAAATTTTAAAACTTACTTGATTAGTTGAATATCTTTTTTTTTTTTTTTAAATAGGGCCTCATCTAGTCCAGGTTGGTCTCAAACTACCTATGGATGAGGTGCTGGCCTTGAACTTCTAATACTGCTGCCTCTATGTTTTGATAGTGAGTGCCACCATTCAAGGTGGTTCATGGGTCAGGGGTGTGTTCCTACTCCCCTCTCTTCCTCTCTTCTCCCTCCTCAACAGCTCTGTGGTACAGAGCAAGTAACTGCATGCATTCTGTCAATTCTATTCCTTATTAAACAAGTCTTTAATTAATTAATTTCTAAGGTCACTCCATCCTGAAGCATTTGCGAATCAGTGTCAAACATCACCATTACACTTAACTAGGACTGAATAAAAACTTCCGGGATTAATGAACTACTCTGGGTAATTTAATTTTGGAAGTGCTTAAAAACTAGGAATTTCCTGAGAAGGTCATTTGTGACTATATCAAACACAGCTCTATTAAGATTCATCCCTTTTGCTTGAGCTTTGGTGGCACAGGCCTGTGGTTGCACGCAGGAAGATTCTATGATTAAGACTATCTCAAAAACCAACCCAGCAGCAACAGTAATAAAATACACATTTATTGTCATCAAAAACCTCATTTGGAATGTTATGCTATCTCTATGTTTCGTCCAAAAACGTAAAAAGCTGGTTTAGCTGGGAAAGTCCTTAGCATTTCTCTTGAAGATTTCTTTTTATGGGTGCCTATACATAAAATAAATATAAAAACCTGAATGTCTGTATGTGCTCTGCTTGTATGCCTAGTCCCTGAGGTCAGAAGAGGGTGTCAGAACCCCCTGGAGTTAGAATTATGAGCTGCCATGTGTGTGCTGGGAAATGAACTCAGGTCCATTGCTAGAGTAGCAAGTGCTCTTAACCACTAGGCCATCTCTCCAGCCCACAATTTTGAAAGAAATGAATGCTGTGAACTTCTTACTATTCTCTTAACAACCATTAGAGCACTGTAGGTTGTCCCCAAGACCTTACTGAACAACAAAACCCTCTTAGCAGGATTCCTGACTTTCCTAGAGACTATGGAGACTGAACTACACACTTACTCTTGTTTTCTACAGTCCTGTGCACAGTATTTCAGCCTTCCATCCACCTTTCCCCTTCTCCCAGCTCTTTGGTTTGCTTCACAGGCCCTGCCTTTAGGGGAACCCAGTGCTCACTTTGACAGTCGAGATGCCTGAGAGACATAAACCAGGCAGGGTGAAGGTCACTAGGAGGCCAGAGCCTACACAATATTGAAATAAGCAACTCAGCTCCAGGAAGAATGGAATAGAGCTGAATGCATCTGTTTCGTTGTTTTCTTTTGCCTTTCTTGATGTTTGCTAAGAATATTTTGCTGTGCATCTGTTTTGAAGTACAACATTAATTTTTACTGACATAATAGAGAGCATTGCTATGAAGATAGACACAATATTACCTGATTCTCAAAGAATTCACATTTGTGTACAGAGTGCACTGTAGGCACGTTATGGTGGGAAACTATTTCTCAAAGTCGCACATTAAATGGATCCTCAGGGCAGCAGTTTTGAGGCTGGAGCCTTTGGGATTAGGAATTTTGTCAAGCAGGCCCCATGGAGTTTGTTTCCTTTTCCATGTGAAGACACGGGAAGAGAATAGGCCCTTACGAGACACAGTGTGCTGCTGTTTTGATCTAGGACTTCCTGGTATCCAGAGCTACTGCTATTTCTACTGCACGTAATTATTCTGATGTGGCAGCTGGTATGGTCTATGAGAAGGTAGTAGGTGAACTTTAACACTCAAACAAGCAAACCATGTTAAAAAGTAAGGGGTTTTCCTTCAGAAAGTTGTTTGGTGATATATTGAGTAACTAACACGGACAGAAATTAGATTGGAACCTACCTCACTGGGAACAGTGGGATTCATTGTACCTGTTCTGCTGGGAAGTTTTGCCTTAGGACTAAATGAACATTTTGCTGCAGTTGTAAACTGACATAACTTCCTAGAATTTCATTTTCCTCTTACACTTCCCTGTCATTCCCCCCTCCCCCCCCCCCCCCCCCCCCGAGACAGGGTTGCTCTGTGTAGTTTTGGTGCCTGTCCTGGATCTCGCTCTGTAGACCAGGCTGGCCTTGAACTCACAGAGATCCGCCTGCCTCTGCCTCCTGATTGCTGGGATTAAAGGCGTGCGCTACCACGCCCTGCTTCCCTGTCATTGTTAACTGTCATCACATTTGCCCTATGATAGCACTGCTCACTTTATAAGGTACACAGCATTGGAATATGCAGCTTTGATTCGGGAGGTGTAGCACGAATCTTAAAGGTCTATTAATAAAAACAAACCTGGAGCCAGGAATTGGGGTGAATGCTGGAAGATCAGAGAAGCAGAACAAGCCACAGCCATCTCGTCTTGCCAATTCCTTAGCTGATGCTGTTTCCTCAGACTGGAAGCCTCTGAGTCCTCATCCAAATGGATCTCAGCTGAACTACTGCTCAAAAGCCTAAAAGCTTAACCAGCTCTAGTTCCTGGTTTTCACGCCTTATATACCTTTCTGCTTTCTGCCATCACTTCCTGGGATTAAAGGCGTGAGTCACAATGCCTGGTTGTTTCCAGTGTGGCTTTGAACTCAGAGATCTGAATGGATCTCTGCCTCCCAAGTGATAGGATTAAAGGTGTGTGTGCCACCATTTTCTGGCCTCTCTTATCTAGTGGCTGTTCTGTTCTCTGACCCCAGATAAGTTTATTAGGGTACACAATATTTTGGGGAACACAATATCACAAGGAGGAATAAAACCATGGGAAGGTTTAGATTAGAATGTATCTGTTGTTTTGTGTTTTGAGTTTCTTCAGGTTTTCTTAGAAATACTTTTATGTCTTCTAGCAGTTATCCAGGTTTGGGAAGTAGTAATTGTTCCAAGAGCACACTAGTGTTACTTCAATAGCACTGAAACTAGGCCACAGTTAGGTTTTTTGTGTATCTGTCTTTCAATGACCAGAAACGTCTAGTTGGAATTTTGTGTCCTTAGGTGCACACAGTGCTTAGCACTTTACAACTTCTTCCCCAGAGCTTGGCAATCTGAAGTTGACTAAGTACCTATGACAACTCAAATGTCACTCATCAGAGATGTCCTTGCCTTTGTCATTCACTCCTGTAGACAGGAGGACAGGAACAAAACATATGCACCTCTGATTTTAGCAAATGTGAGTAGGACAGCAAATTAATCACACACTCTTTGGTTTTCTATTTGATTAAATATTTTCAGAAGGATTGTAATCTCATCTGTGTATTTGTTTTCTGATACACATTCTGACATATGCACTTATGCAAACATATTAACAGGGTTCTCTGATTTTCTACCTGCAATACTACGATTCTTTTCTCATAAATGGTATCTGAAAATAATGAAGAAAATGATATCCGAACACAATGAAGAGTCTGGGAATTTTTGTTATAGTGAGACTTGCAATAAATTTCTCTGTCAAAGCTGCTAGATAGTCTTTGAGATATACTTCGTATCAGGAAATGTTATAAAAATATTTGGAGAGGACTGAAGAGGACTGAAAAGTATTTAAGCTCAACAAGTATATGTATGTGTTTGTAAATAACTGGACACATCAGGTTTCAAGTTCATGCCTACCTACAACCTTTGCATGTGTAAAAATAAAATCTACAAGTAAGAGAAAAAAAAAACAAACTTGTCATACTATCAGACACAAAAGTCTCATGCAGAAAAGGGAAGATGCCCACTGCAAAAACAAAAGGCAGTGACTGGTTTTGCGTTTCCTAAGTATAGGATAGTCCTTACGGTTGATAGTTTTTAACTGTTCTGCATCCATTGAGATGGTTTTGAAAAATTACCTCCTTGCACTCTTGAGCACAGGTTGAGCATTTTCTTATCTGAGATACTTGAGATCATACGTGCTTTCAGAATTGGGGGGGAGGGGGTACTTCTACAGACTTCATTGGATGAACACTTCTAACATGAAAAGTTCACATCTAAAATGCTCCAAAACCCAAAACTTATTGACGGTTACATAGGTAATCCTACCTAAACATTTGATTTTGGGTATTCTGTCAACAGAAATGTTAGACCTGAATAGTATTTGCTTTATATATTTTGAAACTCTTGGAAAGAACAAGGGGATTGTGTTCCTTTGGTTAATTTGATTAACTACTTAATCATTATGAAATAACTCTTTATCCCTGGCAATATATATATATTTTTTCCTCTAACATCTCCACCAAGCTTACTTTCTAGCAGTTTTGGCCTTGGCAGAGAAACCTCCCTGCCACCCAAATAACAAATTTTGTCTGTCAGGTCTATGCTTTCAATTTCCCTCAAAGGCATTTATTGACTGAATTCTTGGCATATTATCATATGATGTTCAAGACTATTTACTTACTCACTAGGACTGATGCCAGAATTTGGGTTTTCAAAACATGCTATGTTTCAGGTTACAATGAAGGGCCATAGCCTCATCTGAGTTTTGTATGCTGAAGTCCAAGTATTCTGACTTGAATTTCTGATCTTCCAGAGATGCTAATCAATCTAACTCTGTGGGATCATTTTATATGTGGGAAAGCTAACAGAAAACTTTCATAGGAGGATCACAGACAAATTTTCTTTCACTGGACAGAACAGATTGAGGCAATGAGGGAAAGCAAACACATTTCCCGATACTCACACTGTACCACATTACTTTCTTCCATGGCTTGATAATCTTCACACCTTGTCTTCAAACACTTGGCTTTGAACTTGTTAGCAGTCTATTATACACTTAGGAGGAAATAATCAAATGACTTCTGTATTCTCTTATCTTCAAAGCTCTGTGGTAGTTACTGCATTCTTAAATGATTTGCCTATTCATCTACAAAAGTGTTACTAGTTTTCTCAGATGTTATAACTGGTCAATTTTCATTGCAATCTGTTTTTGTAATCACACACAGTTTTGTTTGTAACTCCAATGGGCTTGAATATATATGTATATATATGAATATGTATGTATTTATGTATGATTGTGTACTTTTAGAACATTCCACTAATCCCAGTGCTAGGGATCAAAGCCATCCCCTTGCACATGCTAAGCAAGTGCTTTGCCACTCAGGTATATGCAATTATCACTATAATTTACCTCATACTAGAGAGCATAGATTTTAGAATATTTATTTTTTATTTTGCAATTTCTCTGTAATTCTTTCAGTCATTCATGCTTCAGACACTCACTATGCACCAGGCTCCACGTGAATTATTAATGGTCACACATGTGTAAATAGCTTGGAAAATCAAGAGGCTCAGCATGTAATTGAGGGATATGGCAAGGCTGTGGCATGAAGAAAAGTCTCCTGGTTACCAATCAAGCAGGCAACCCTTGTGGCCAAGAGCAGCACTGTTTCCTCATACTGCTTCCCAGTGCTTGTGCAGAGTGGGATCTGGTGCTTATTATGGGGACATGAACTCCATAGGATTAGGGTCTTACTGATCTTGGGGAACCTTAATTAGTCTCCTAAAAGACATATATCCAAATAGTCATACTGGGAGTTAGGCCTCCCAAGGATCAATTTTGAAGGGATACAAGTGAACCCCTAACATTTTGCTACTCCTGCAACATTTCCAGCTCCTGGTCTCTGCATAATACCACCAAATAATCAATTTTCCATTTTTCTCCTCTATTTATAACCTCTTTGTCTAGTCCTTGTTTCTCTGCAAGCTTTCGGGTCAACCTGTTGTGTGAAATCTTTCCTGACTTCCTCAGGCAAGAAGATGGTGCTGCATGCCTCACCTCCCATGCAGCACTATTGTTTCCCATACCTCATTTCCAATGCAGCATTACCATACCCCATACCCAACCCCCAATGCAGCATTACCATACCCCATACCCAACCCCCAATGCAGCATTACCATGCCCCATACCCAACCCCCAATGCAGCATTACCATGCCCCATACCCAACCCCCAATACAGCATTACCATGCCCCATACCCAACCCCCAATGCAGCATTACCATGCCCCATACCCAACCCCCAATGCAGCATTACCATGCCCCATACCCAACCCCCAATGCAGCATTACCATGCCCCATACCCAACCCCCAATACAGCATTACCATGCCCCATACCCAACCCCCAATGCAGTATTACCATGCCCCATACCCAACCCCCAATGCAGCATTACCATGCCCCATACCCAACCCCCAATGCAGCATTACCATGCCCCATACCCAACCCCCAATGCAGCATTACCATGCCCCATACCCAACCCCCAATACAGCATTACCATGCCCCATACCCAACACCCAATGCAGCATTACCATGCCCCATACCCAACCCCCAATGCAGCATTACCATGCCCCATACCCAACCCCCAATGCAGCATTACCATGCCCCATATACAACTTCCAATACGGCATTATCATGCCCATTCCCAATCTCTAACACACCATTACTATGTCTTGCACCTAACGTCCAATGTAGCATCTCTATGTCCTGTACCTGACATCTACAGCAGCATTATCACATTAGACTGATGGCAGATCTCAAAGTATTTTTCAACAAGTGACTAAAACTTTTTATACTTTTTATACTTTCTACCAATATCACTCAACCTTGAAACCAATTTTCCATATAATGTTAGACATGGGATACTACTACACATTCATTTTTCTTCCCTTCCAAACTTTCGATCTGAACTTAGCCTTGGTCTATTGGTTGGGAACTTAATAGAAGGAATAGCTAATAACAACAGTCTGATCCACAGTTGAAGGCTAAGGATGAGAAGCAGTGATGCTAATTAACATCAGATAAAACTGTCAGATCGAGACTCAGGATTCCCTTATGAGGTGGTGTGCCTTCAAGACAACACACTAGCCTACTGGACCAGTTACTTAAACCCCACTTCTGTCTCCTGGAGTCACTGACTTCAGGCCACATTCCAGTGTGTACCCCAAATATAAAGGTGTAAAAGGACTTCTAAGTTCGTGCTTGATCCTTTCTCTTCACTTGCCTTGTCCACCAGGTAATACAGCTCAAGACAGCAGAAAAATCTAGTTGCTCTTTCTCCCCACCCCCAACAGAAACTGTCCGCAGACTCCCATACTGCGGAGTTCACTCATAACATTGCTCTGGGGGTTTGCCTCCACAGATTCCTCTTGTGTAAAATAGACAGTTTAGAAGTGATTTCACTGTGTCACTTTGCAAGCAGATGACAGGGTCCATCTATCAGGACAGGTGGCAAGAGGAAGTGAATTAATGCATGTAAAACCACTCAGAAGTGGTGTTTGGCTTTTAGTAAATACTCCCAATGTTCTTTTAAAAAAAATTCTTGAATTCTGTGACCTCTTTCAAAACACGTCTTTTCTATGGATGAAACTTTGCTTAGGGCCCAAACTAGAAACTTTTGACATGATTGCTTTGCTGTACACAATGGGTTGCTAAAAAAAAAGAAAAAAAAAAAAAAGAGGGGGATGGGTGAAGAGGAAGCCATGCAGATAAACACAACTCTTCAGCCCTCTTCTTTCAGAACGGAAGATCTTTTTCACAGTTTGCTTCTTCCTTTAAGGAAGACAGAGAAGCCTCATGTTTCCAAAAGTTCAAGTCATCCACACAGTAGTTAGCACTTTCAAGATATTAAATTTCTACAGGTCGAAGTGGAGGGATGTTTTCTTGATGCAGTCTTGAGGCCAGTAAGCCTATTTGGTCAGGCTGACCATGGGAACCTTTCTTGGCTCTGGATTCAGCTAAGCAGTGGCTTGGTGAGATATTTGCAACAATCACTGCAGACAGAAATTTATCTTATTTTTTCATCCCTTTCTGTCACACTGGTAAAACAGTGTTATCAGTTTTATTTGGGATGGTCACAAGAACTTAGGAACACTATGCTTCAATGAAAATAAATTCTGCAATACTTCTAGCTGAGATTACATTTCAAGTTAGAGACTTGGGTCATTTGTGACTTTTACCTTCTTCCTCATGCCTGGTTACAGAAATCCCTTGGATCTATTTAATCGGATCTTATACTCTCTAAGGCTACGGTGGCGTAAGTCAACCTCTTAAACTGTAATCAATGCAGTACTCTTAACTGGCCTCTTAGCTCCTAATCCTTCTTTCCCTAGCCTCTCTTCACAGGCACAGCTATATGATCTCTTTAAAGGTTGCTATTATCATACCAAGCCACTCTTCTGTTCAACACCTACCTGCAGCTCTGCTGTGGATATCGCTCTGTATAAATAAAATTCTGATTGGCCAGTAGCCAGGCAGGAAGTATAGGCAGGGCAAGCAGAGAAGAGAATTCTGGGAACAGGAAGGCTGAGTCAGAGAGACGCTGCCAGCCGCCACCATGACAAGCGAGATGTAAGGTATCTATTGGTAAGCCACGAGTGACGTGGCAACTTATAGACTAATAGAAATGGGTTAATTTAAGATATAAGAAAAGCCAGCAAGAAGCCTGAGCCATTAGGCCGAACAGTTTAAATAATGTAAGTGTCTGTGTGTTTATTTTATAAGTGGGCTGAAGGACTGCCGGGGTTTGGCGGGACCCAGAGAGAAGCTCTCTAGCTACACAGCTCTTCATTTTCTTTGAAGCCAAGTCTCTTATAGTAGCCCTGTATTCTCTAGGCTTCCTTCTGGCCAACCAATCTTCTTCCCACATACACTGTGACCAAGCACACATCAGTTCTAGCTGCGAGCTACCTCTTTTGCTCTTTTCTCTGTGAGGATCATCTGAATGACCAACTCAAACACACACACACCTGCACATAACCAGAGTCTCCTAGTCCATGCTTTAGTTTCTCCAGAGAATTTACTCTCCAACATGGGAATTCGCCAAATGCAGTCACTGAACTTTTTCACTAGTGCCCAGGTGTTAGTGATGCCTTGTGGGCCAGGTCTGCACCTTCGAGAAGTACTGCTTTGGCAATCTCACCTTTGTTTCCCACTCTTTTTTATATGGACAGGGCTAACCCACTCAAGCTTTAAGGTCACTAGACAAAGTATCTCTGAAAGCACAGAAAGCTGAGTCCCACAGCTGGAGTGTCTGACTGATGCAGCCGAGGAAGCACCTGAGAACTACATTTCTAACAAGCATCCTCAAGAAATACTAATCAAATATAACATGTGATAACTTTTAGTAAAGACGACATTTCCTCTCCCTTAGAATGTAAACTGATACTTTACATTCTGCCATCTGCTCTTGAAAGAACAATACCAGGCACAAAGCAGCAGCTTAGTAAAAACATGTTAAATAAGTGAAAAATGCTCATCCTATTACATCAGAAAATGCACCCTAACTTATAGGGAGAAATACATACAAAGACATTAAATATAGTTCAACCTCTCCCCTGCAAGCAAACATTTCCTGATTATTTGAAAAATAAATTGTCATTGGTATTTTACATCATTTTAAAGCATCCAAATGAATAATTGACATGTCTAAAGAATGCTACCGGGTGCTAAGCACCTTGCACATGGCATTTCATATAATTCTACAAGCAAACTCTAGTGGTGCCCCTTCCATGGTACAGAGAGGGGCTCTGGCTTGTACCAGTGTCCTTCATGGCTGTCTCCTTACCTGAATGAGTTCTGTCACCTGGGAGTGAAACAGGAAGTGACAGTTTTACTTCCAATGTGCAAACATGTCTATGTTTGCATTAAAATTTGCTACATTATATTTATGCCTGTTGAGAAGACCAATCATCCCGGAATTTTTAAACTCTGATGTTCTATAGAACCATACCAGAGCACTGGATTTCCAGACGTAAATGCTGAGCCAGAGTAATGTTTACTTCATGAGAGATGTGTTTCGTGGATTCTTTGTGATGATGCTGACAGTTGAGTCACTGTGTCTATCCATTCTACAAACTGTGCACAGTATGTACTAATGTGGAGGAAAACTGACACCAATGAGAACGAGTTGGTGATTCTTCTTCTCTCAAGTAGGTTAGAAGAGATTTTCAGTCCATTTTTTTCCTTAAAGGGCTAGACAGTAAACATTCAGACTTACAAGCTATATAACTCTGCAATTGTGAAAGCCATCAAGACAAAACATAAATGAATGGGTACGGTGTCATTCAAATAAGACTCTATATGACAGGGTTATACAGCCTGCTGTCCTGTGTTAAACACATACTATGTGCCAGGGCCTGATGTCCCCTACGTTAACAGAGCCTATGGGCCATGTCCTGATGTCCCCTATGTTAACAGAGCCTATGGGCTATGCCCTGCCCTCCCCTGTGATAAATGAGTCTATGTCCCCTACTCTAAAGAATTCTAATACAAATAGCAAAATTGAAATGGACTAGACAAATTTCAGGTGAATCAAATTCACCTTTTAATTAAGAACATGTAATAAAAAAGATATTTCTATGGTGAAAATTCACAACATGGTCACCTCTGCAGTACACTGAACAAAGTGAAAAGAACCCTTGTACCAATGTTCACAGAGTGCACCTACAGGTGGTGCAATACCCCTATAAAACTTAGCAACTTAACCAGGCCCCTCAAGTCCTCTGGCCTGCTTTACCCCCTCTCTACAATTCCACAAGAGCAGAAGAGCATCTTTAAAGCACTGTCCAGTTTGCAAGCACTTGGAGAAAATTCCTTTCCTCATTTCCTAATACATGAATCAAGTGCTACTGAAGGACAGTAATCCACTGTCTGTGTCATTGGGTAGGAGGAAGTCAGTGGAAGCCAGTGTCACTCTTCAGTAGTAAAGTTATTTTTCTACCTCTCCACCTTGTATTTACTTCAATGACCTGAGTTTTTGCCCAATTATAGCTAAACATGAATATAAGCTGCATTTCATTTCTGTTATCATTTACCATTTGTGGATGTTCACATTTGCTTACAAATCCTAAGGGAGTAAAAAAAGCCAGGATCTCCAATCCAGAATATTCTGGCAATCTTTATTAAAAGTTTAATTTAGAATATTATAGCAACATAATATGGTTTGTCCAAATATTACAGATTTTTCAAAAACTTCCTTTAGTGTATATAAATTAAGAAAGATTATACCCGACATGATTTTCTACAGGGACATTTTCATTTTTTTGAAGCAGGGTTCAATGCTAACATCAGCTCTTATATACTCAGAGATTACTGGATCCACTAAGTGGACAATGACAACTGGCTGAGGCAGCTGAAGAATGCTTCCCTAGGAATCGGAAACACAGAGGAGTCATTGTCTTACTCAGTGGAACTGCAGTCTTCTGTCAATCCATGCTCCTGGAAGGCGGAGGAAAGTGTAATAGACTGTTAGTTCTAGATGTTGACAACACATGGCTTGCACACGCAGAGGCTTTACTCCCTGCCCGTCGTCAGCAGCCTGAGAGCCTTCTGGAGGTTCTGCACCGCAGTGCCCACATCTTCATACTGCAGGGCACTGCCAGCGTATTTGCAGTACTTCTGAGCTCTAGCAAAATCCTCCGGGGTCAGGCGGACATCCCCTACAAGAAGCACACAGACACACCACAGATTACACCATGCTGTGCTGACCTAAGTAGGTACCTATTCACACTCACGGTGAACAACATATTCATGCTTATGTAAAAAGGCCAAGCTTCATTTTGCTACTTATATAAACCAGATAGATGGTAATAAAAATAACTCATATGCATACAATTTTCCATCAATAAATAACAAACCAGAAGTCTGTATTGTAGCAAATTAACTGTGAGGGGGAGAGAGACTGGCTGTGTGAAACAAGAAAAGCAGCTTAGTGTTTATACTAGACTGCTGAGGCTCTCTGCATGGAACACCACAAACAGACTAAACCCTTTAGCCCTCATTTGAGCTGGAATATAAATACATCCTCCAATAAAAGGAGGGGGTGGGAGAGCATACTCTATGAAGAACATTATCATTTTTTAAGCATTAAAATATTCTACATTTTGCTTCATTCATATATAAAAAAACTTTAGGCCATTCCCCAAAATTCTTATCATTAAAACACACAACTAAACATGAAAATAGTCATTACAAACAATTTTCCAAAATTTATTTCTAGAAGTTTCCTACTTACAGATGAGTAATATGTAAGAATCCAACTAAATAATTTCAGTAAAATACGTTATTCACTTAATCTAAGATACAAAGGTCTTTGTACATATGTATTTCTACGGTAAGAAAAAACACAGTGTCTTGTCTCTGGAAAAGAGACAAACAAATGGGTATTTCCTCACTTATTATCTTACTGTGGCAAGTGTTGAGAGCGGCAGCCTGACTAGAAGGCCGAGGCACAGGAAAATGAGCAGGCAGCACACTCATACTGTTTTTAAGGCTATACTGATACACAGATTCCTTTAAGTAGTCTTTCATTTTTGCTTTTTGCCATTGATGGAAATAGCAAAATATGATATTATCTTGTAAAGAGGTAGCAACTGTAGGTAGGCTGATACTAAATCCTAAAAATCTTATCATCTTCCAAAGCAAGCACTGATACACTACATGTATTTTTAGTGTGAATTTTGTACAAGACTCCTGGTGGCGCCCAGCTCAGGGGCTCACTGAGTAAGCTGGGAAAGGCTGCCTTTAGTGCCAGTGCCTTTATTTCCGAATTCTCAATACAGTTCATGAACAGTCAAACACTAAGTAAGTCCCAGATTTTAAGATAGTGTGTTTACAAATTTACATACAGTGCTACATGGAATAAGCCTTCAAATAATCATTGAATTAGTACAAGATTAAAGTAATTAGACATTCTCATTTAACAAAGGTTTTTAATTTCCTTGAATTTCTCTCTTGCTTTACAAGTAACACAAATCAACAAATGAGTAAAACTACAATTATATACGAAATATTCAGGCATAATTCACTACCATCTTCTAGTAGTTTAGTAAGTTGTTATTTACCACATCAACCAAACTTAAAGACACCAACTTCACTTCCGTTCACAATTTTGTCACATGCACTTCACTGTTACGCTTTGTTAAGGTTACTTTTCAAAATAACCAAGGCTCTGCCCACTTGGATAGACACCTTTAGAGCAGAACACTGTGTAGACCGATTGCACTTACCACTACCCACTTGGGCTTTGACAGTCTCTCTCTCCTTCCATTGTAGTCAACGTTAATGCAAAGGCAAGTACCTGATATGCACCATACACGTTGGGAAAGAAGCTTTGATGCCCAGAACAACCTCATCTTTTCTACGTTAACGTTAGTTCTGTTTTCTGATGCATCACTTACTCATTAGTAGGAGAAAAGGTGTATAATAGCAAAGCTGATATTATTTTATTTGCATAAACTAAACTTAATCACTAACAATGAAACTATTTCAAAGTACAAACACCTTAGGTTTTTAATGAAGTCATCTCAATATTAATAAAGTATAAATGAAATATCACTACTAAAAATGACATGTAAAGCTTATGGACACACATAATTCATGTATAAAAGATAGTAATTGGATGATAACAATCAATATGTAGAGTCATATTCAAAATGTAATTTCTAGACACATAGAGCTGTTAGGCTTATTTTCTTTTCTTTTCTTTTTTTTTTTTTTTTTTTTTGGTTTTTCGAGACAGGGTTTTCTCTGTAGTTTTGCGCCTTTCCTGGAACTCACTTTGTAGACCAGGCTGGCCTCGAACTCACAGAGATCTGCCTGCCTCTGCCTCCCGAGTGCTGGGATTAAAGGCATGAGCCACCACCGCCCGGCCTTATTTTCAACAATTTAAAGAACTTTACTGAACCATGCAAAACTACTTTTGTAACACGCCAGGCTTTCCTTCATTTAAGAAATAGAATTAAGTCACCCATAATGAAATATACGAACTTACCTTTTATTATGAATTAAAAATAAACTCTGTCACCTACTTAGGATTCTATGAAAACATAAAATTTCAATAGCGAAGGTAGAAGAAACAAGAAAGGAGGCAGTTTAATTCAGTGTACCTGGTCTTATACTCAGTGTCATAAAGACAGTCTTACTGAACCAAGTAAAAGCTGTTTTCTTTACGAAGCACAGGTGAAAAAGCACCACATGATCCAGGTAGTGATGTCTAACCTGGCATCTCTCTCAGGCAGTCTGGGACCCTGTGAAGATGGCATTGGACCAAGACCATCTTATACGAGGCTCCCACCCTTCAAAGTAGGGCCAGGACAGGCAGAGGACAGCTGCTTAGCTGCCAGTCTCTGCTGCTGTAATAAGGACAGCGGGTCAAGCATGGCATTAAAGACATTTTCAGAGGGAAAGCGAAATCACTGAATACTCCATTGACAAAAGCATCCTTCCGTTCCCAGGATTCATTTATCTAATGTTACTACAGAGGACAGGATGCATAACTGGAAATATTTCCAAGATGGGTCTTTCCAACTGATGTAAATAGTTCTAGAAATTAGAGGGCTTTGGCTAATATCACTGGAACACACTCCATTATTGATTTGAACAGACCACTCAAGACACAGGCAAACAGAAGCACAGTTCTGAATCTTTATAAAAAGTCACTGTCCAAAGATGCCAATTATGGCAAGAGCAATAATGGATACAGGCAGTTCCGTTGTTTTAGGTAATAACAACATTCAATATTTTTCAGATATTGTAACATTTTTAAGACTCAAACAACAGAGGTAAGTTTTTATTTGATTTCTGTACAAGAGCTAGAAGAGGATAACATTAACCTTCTGCATGGAGATATCCAGTTTCCCATCACCATTTACTCAAGAGGCTGTCTTTGGCCCCTTTGTCGAGAACAGGTTAACTGGAGATGCACAGGTCTAAGTTCATTCCCTGACATCCATTCTGTTACTCTGGTATAGGGTTTATGCCAGGACCATGCTTTGGTTTTCCATGAGCAATAAGAAGACTTGAACTCTGAGTGAGAAATCAAAATATGCCTCAAATCCAACTAGAGGCAAAAAAGTAGAGAGAAGTCAGAAAAGTAAAGAAGATTACATCAACTTATCATGAGTCAACCAAATACTGAACCACGGAACCGCAGATGGCTGATTTTCATCATGGTTAGCTCTTTCCTTTTTGGATAATGTAATAATGTAGTGCAGATAAGGCAAATCACAATGACAATACATAGTGATTTTGAAATGAAGGAAAGTAACTGAGCATAAGCTTTCACTGTAGTTGTGGCTAGACATCTGTGTCACTAAATCTAGTACAGACCAAAGAGAAAAGAACAGCAAAGAAAAGAAAACAGAGTATCTTTGGATGTGGCTTCTCTGACCACCTTATAAGATCCTGGTTCACTTGACAATCTAGCAGAGACAGTGAAAAAGAGATTCTTTTGAATATCCTCTATACTCAATTTTATACGCTACACCCAAGGAACAGTTACAAACACCACTCCAAATAAGGAGAGACACAATGCAGCCTACACAAAGCCAGATGACTCACCTTGGGAAGCCGTGTACAGGTCAGGATCGATGGCTGGAACAGTCTGTGGACTAGGCTGTACGGTATTACTTGTTACACCTGTGAATCAAAACCAGAGACAGGCAGAAGTGCTTCATCCCCTAATAAAGTATTAGGAAAGAAGCCAAGGTTGGCAATTATTTCACTATTTCAATATTTTCTTCATTCTGATGCATTAATATCAACTTATTTTACAAACTGGAACAGAAAATATGCAGGAAAATGTGAGTGCTGACCTTCGTGACTAGTGCTTCAAATTGTTTTTTTTTTTATTCTTTGAAATTAAGATATAATTACACCATTTTCCCCTTCTCTTTCCTCCCTCCAACCAGTTTTATGTATCCCTCTTCTCTCTCAAATTCAATGCCTCATTTTCTTTAATTGTTGTTATACATTATATATGTATGTATTCATAAACATATAACAGTGACCTGCTCATCCCATATCTTATTACTTATATGTATATGACCAAGTGGTCACATTGAATTAAAGCTTGCCACATATCTTTAAAGGAAGAGATTCCCTTCCCACCTTTTAATCTCTTAGCCTGATAAGTACCCTTGAGGACAAAGTGAGACATAATTATGATTTATTTTAAGTTGTCAGAAGAGTACAGTTCATAACTGCATGAAATGGAACACTGCAATTCTCCAGTTAATGT